>NW_020799145.1:3113201-3145672 GCF_003259725.1 Athene cunicularia
CTGGCCAGCGGTTGCCGGTGGAAGGCGCCGGCGCGGTAGCGGCAGAGCCCGCTGCCCTGCCACCGTGCCTTGGCGAGCAACGGCCTGACCGGCGCCGGACCCAGGATCACCCTGTGTGCTGTGGGCAGCATCGCCTAGCTCACAGCGATGTACAAGTCTCCTGTGTTTTCCAGCATTTTTAGCTGTGGATTTTGGTTAATACTAAAACACAAAGGAAAGCGTGTGGAAGTAGCCGTAGCGTCAGTGGGGGAGCAGTGACGAGTGCTACAGGTCGCCACACCAGAGGCCAGGCGTGGGGAGGCCTCACAGGTGTGAAGTCAGCACCAGCAGTGCTCGAGGTTTCTGGTTGTTTTCCCCCACTGCACTGTATTTTTCGCGTTTTGCAGCTTTAGCGCTGCCCTGTGTCTGAAGCTCAGGTAGCTCGGGGTGAAGGGTGGTCGCTGGTGGAGGTGGTAGTCAGTAGCAGCTTCCAGTGAAGCCATGCCAAGGACAGTACCCGTGAGGCTGGGGCCCGAGCTGTGACACTGAGCACCACCCCGGCAGCGCTCCAGGGGATCATGCTTCTGCCGGCTCTCACAGTGCCTCACATCACAGAGTGATGGCGCAGAGTTGTTCCATGGTCATTTTTCCTTCCTTTATCATACTGCTTTTAAATGTCACTGGCTGCTCCTGTAGATATCCTAAAAGATACTTGTCTCTTGTGCTCAGTGACATAACCTGGAAACAACATATGTAATTACCTGATCCAGAGAAATGGCTGTTTCAATTTATCGAAGTGTTAGATAAACACTGAATATTGCTGCTTTCTACCCTTCCTCTGTGCTGCCACACAGAAGCTCTCTAACAGGGGTTGCAGAACCCTTTAGAATGAAAAAGTCTGAAGGAGTGGTGCACTAAAGTGCTCTGCTCTCTGCACACCTCAGGTGATTTAGTAAATTTTCATATTCTGGTTTAGTGAGTTTTCTCATTTGCTTCACTGCGTCCTCAGTACAGAAAAAAATATTGCTTACAATTTTTGATTTACAGCTCCAGATTATGTTACTACTTCTAAGACCCTATAACATAGTTCTAGGTTTGGTTTATTCTGTTTTGATCAGTTTCTCTTCCTTCCTGCTTTTGTTTCACTTACCTGGGTTTACCTCCCTCTTCACAAGTAGGCAAACATACCAGATTTGATTCCCAAAAGCAGATTTTACATGAAACAGTTCTACTATGAAAAATTCCAAGATAAATGTTTGCTTTAAAATACAAGTGGATAATTAGTCTGGTGAAATGCTTGCAGCACAAATAACCAAAGCTAATAAAATGTAAGGCCCAAAAAATGTGATGGAATGGAAGCTGCCCTTTGAAAATGTCATATTAATAATGGATGCTAAGGTACTATTACTAATATACATAAGCATCTGTGGTTCGAAAGAAAGATGATACTCAGTGTAGAACTGCATTTCTCCTTTGAAATTCCCAAGCAGGTCTTGAAGTTGTATAGAGAAGTATGGACTTTAATCTTTTATTTTTATTTCCTGTATAATGTCATCAGTGCTAAAGTACTGGAGGCCTCCACTCCTGGAAAACTCACCTAAGCATCTTTACTCAGGGGCAGTTCCTCTCCAGCAAGACATTTTTGTGAATTATTAAGGCCCTACATGCTGCATAGTTGCTGCATAATTATTAAGGCCCTACATTATCGATCTGGAGAGTAATACACAGTTTGAGAAAATAGGAGCTACACATCATTCATTTAGTTTGGCTCTATGCTTACTTGAGGATTAGAACTATAAAATAATTTCATCCTCCATGGTCTTTTTCCTTTCATTCTTTGTGTAACATTTAAACATTAAAAATCCCTCAGTTAAGAAAAAGACCAGACTATACTGATTTTGGTGGCAGTCATATTCTAGAGATCAAAATAATTTTTTGTATTCGGTCAATTGAAAATTCAGAAGTAAGTTTCTGCTTTAGATCAGAAAGACATCTGATGTTTGGAATACCAACAGCTCTTTTGTCATCTGTTCTGAGCACAGCATTTGGGGGGCACTGTGCAATGTGAATTAAGCTGGAAGTATAGCACATACAGATTTTGACATGACTGGAATGTCAGGGTCAAATACATCAACAAATACAGTGCCCTTTATTACTCTGTAAGTCTGAAATGACCAATTTAAGGTAGTTTGATTTCATTTCCAAACAAATGATTCAGCATAGATTGTTTGACTTTATGTCAGGAAGGCTGATGGTTAACCTAGTATCTTGCAATCCATACCGCTTCATTTTGTCAGTTCACAACAGAGGGAAATCCTTTGTTCACTGAGCATGAGTTACACTTGTAAACTATGTTTTAAGCAGAAAAAGTAAAAATCCAGTTTTTCACCCACCAGGACTATGGGCCTGCTTTGTTTTCTACTTAGCAAACCAAGATAAATGGTTTTAGCAAAACCAAGATAAATGATAGCAGGATAACACTCTTGCTTAACAAAAAACATTTTATAGGTTAAGGCCACCATCAGCTATTTAGGGTAAGAGAACTAGAACACTCTCTTCAGAAAAGCATTTAGTTTGGATTAAAAATAAACTATGAAGCATCTGTCAAATAATAGGTAAATTGTTCCTGTAGTCATCTTTCTCATTCAAATGTAACTTATTTGTGGCACTAATTTCTTAGCTTCAGATTTCCACCTATTAGATCCTCCTATATCATTGACTGATAAATTGAAAATCCCTTTGTTAGGAGATTTCTGCTCCACTGTAGGTATTAATACATCACAATCAAGGCTCCTCTTATATTCAACTTTAAGCTTGAGCTTTTCCAGTCCTTGCATCCTCCTCCTAACTGTTGTCTAGTGATTTCCAGTTTTTCAGTAACTTTCCTGCATTGCTGAACAAAAAGGGAAAGTAGTATTCCAGTGCCTATACCAGTGCCAAATACAAAGCTGAAATAATCGCTACCCTGAAGGGAAGCAGAGCTGTTTGTTTGCTTTGACATAAGCATGCTGTCACAGTTTTGAAGTGTCAGTTCCATTCAACTGTTTTGAGATTCTGTTTCTGTCATTACAGCATGATCCAGCCATCCACTCAGTGTCCCATAGCTTCTCTGTCAGGGAGGATCTTCCAGACAAGCTTTCAGTGAAACTGGAACTCAACAGGAAGCAGAAATCCTGTGAGGAAGAGAAACCAGATTTTTACATCCTGAATTTCCAGGGCCTATTGTGTCATCCATTCCTAGTGACATTTGGGGGTTTGGAAAAATCTTGCTTCCCTGTGCTGAAGCCAGTGTTGCACCATTGAGCATCTGAACCCTCCTGCTGCAATGGAGACATATCTTCACTCTTCTTTCAGGCATCAGATCTGTTGTCTCTTTGATCATATGCCCATGAGTCACCTCACTCCTGTAGCCACAGTGTTGTAACTGGAAGTTTATATTGAATCAATTTTCTACCCTCTCTTCAAGGCTTTTCATTGGTCATTACTACCCACAGTCCAGTATCCACTCTATAACTATGGCCTGCCTCTGATTCTGTATACTGCAAGCTTGAAAATGTTTGCCTTGCAAACTTGGTAACCATTCAGTATTGCTCCAAATCATTATTTGTAGCTATCCTAGTCTTAAAATTGAAACCAAGAAGAATATTATAAGAAGTCAGTGCAAGAATCCACCCTTGTAAAAATACGGAGCAGTCCAGTGTAGCCTGTGTTTGTTGCAGATATAAGCAGCTGTTCACTTTGAGAACTCCTTTATGCAGGCACACTTCATGATGTCAAGGAAGTTTGCATTTCTTCTTCTTGGTCTTTATTGCCTCACTTTATCACATAACTTCACAATACAACATCTAGCTATGGATGGCATTGCATATGGTAGTCTAGTTTAAGAAAATGGCACAGGGAGACTAATGCGAATATTTCCATCAATAGTTTGTGTATGGTTTTTTGTATCCATTTTAAATGCACGAGACATGTTAGTATTTAGGAATCAGATAGTAAGTTGGCAGTCCGATGAGATGAAGCTGATGAATTTTAATGATTCTGTTCCTTGACGTTTGTGCTCTCAGCTGAATCTTTGTAAAAATCTTTCCCATACATCAGCCAAAATACATTTAGGGCTCATTTAGCCAAACACATCCATCTCTTTCCCAAGATAAAAAAAACAGAAGATGCCTCATCAACACTCCAGACATGTCCAAGAATTGGGCATTTCCACCATCATCCTGTAATTAAAGCAGAATGATTGAACCCTGGTCACTCATTTCAGAACTGGAAGAACCACCCACAGATTCTAGATTGATAGGGCACAGGTAAACTGTTGTTTTCATCAGCACTCTTCTTTTTCATAAGCTTAAGCCTGCTTTTCCCTATTTCCTGTTTAGCAGTACTCATTTTCTGTGTTCCCTCTCTTTCTCACCCTGTTACTTTATAATGGGAGCTGTAATTACAACCAATAATTACATAGAGAAAATAAACTGATTATTGCTTGTCAAAAAACAAAACAACCTTTCTTCAGATAGACATACCCTCCGTTCACAGCCAGTTCAGGCTCTATTTCTCCCTCTTTCCTGTGGATACTCTGCCCCCTTTTAGATGCAGGCTCAGCATTTTCTTTGTTATTAAAGGGAGGACAGGGCTTGATGTTACCCTAGAGAGAGGGGAAGGGGGTGGTCAGCACCCCCTGCTGTGATTTCAGGATGGAAGGCTTTTTCTTCATTTGCTCCCAGCCTGGAAAGGTTCAGTCAATCTTAAACTAATAATAATTTGTTAAGCTGGTAATAGGATAATTGGAACCCAGTCCAAATATAAGCCATTTATTCTTCCCTTAGTCTGTTAAATATCTCACCTTGTACAGCCTGACAACTTCTGCCCAACCCTAATCACTCAATCGCTTGATTTCTACCTCCTTCTGCCCTTTAGCCTCTGCCATAGCTGCTACCTATCACTGCCGGTTATCCTATCTCCACAAAACACAAGCACAGAAATCACTTCCTTCATCAACCTAATAACATTATGCAATCAAATCACGTCCTGGTTCTCCTTCTCTAATCACATCAAGATTAATACTTTTTTTTCCTTCAAGACATCAAGTCTCTCCACATTCACCTATATTTCTCACTGTTTGGTTTAACATCCCATGTCAGCTGTTTTGTCAGTAATGTCAGTCTGTTTATTTTTTGTATAACAGTTTCCCAATCCTTTCACAGGCTAACATCTCTCCTGCACACAGTCCTCAGACAATTCATGTTTAGGCTACCTATATTACATCAGCAATCATTCAACACCACAAACCAAAGATACAGTCATTTTGATAAATATTCTCTTAGTTGAGAAATCATGTGAACTGGCAATATTTTATCTTGGTTTGCTGTCTCTTTATATAATGCTCTCAGAAAGCTTTCGTCAGTAAAAAGGAGTCTGTATGCAATAAGAGCTGGTAGTTCCAGGTAGAGGGATAAGCGTGATCACCACCAAAGACTGCTGAATGCAGTAGGCATGGTTTCATAAGCTATCCGTCCTTCCACCTGAGCCCAGCTGACTGCTAGGAGGCTTTGCCAGGCTATTTATGGCAGGCTGACCTTTTACATTTGTGCAGTTTATTTAAATAAGAACTACACTCCAGAGACTTGTTTCCTACATCTTATATATACTATATTAATAATAAACAGCCAATATATAGATACATTGTCTCTTCTTCAAAAGTAGCCCTGTTCCAATTGAGAAATAGATGAAATTCTCTGGTGGTGAAAGGAGTGAGATAACTTTAAAATCAGTGGAGCTGAAATCATTTACAGCAGCAGAGAACATAGCCACTAATTTCAGTTTTGAGATTATTGAGAAAAAGAGTATAGCCACCCTCTCTTTAAACCGTTGCCAGTTGTGTACAATACAAGCCCAACAGTGAAAGTAAAGGCACATCTAACTCCGAAATGGTTAAATATTTCTTTATGACTTGACTGGACACAATTTAAGCATAATCTCTTCCTAATCATGAATCATTGTTATTCTCTGAGGTGTGGATGTTCCAGGCAGATTCTCATTTCACTTCACACCAAATATTTCATGTAGCAGTCTGCCTATGAACATAATTTTGTGCTTACTCAAAAGGTTGGAACTTAAGGTTGGAAGTTAGCCCTTGGATTTATGAAAGCTGAGCTGAGAAACTAGATCTGAACAAAAGTGACTCTTCTTGCCACCTGGAATAAACTGTTTTCTCCAGTTGAGGAATGGAAATCTGAAAGTTCTCAAGAATTTTCTAAAATGCTTAAATGCTAAACAAGAAATAATATAAATAGTATTTATAGAAGTGCAGTCTACATTTTTATCTTATTTCTGAAGGAGAGATGAGAGAGGCTTAGAATTTAATTTTGAAATGTAAAATGTGGAGAAAAACAATGGATGATTAGGGAGAAGTACTGTACAAAGCTGCAGGTATAGCATAAAGATTCCATACGTTGACAGAAAATTGTGAAAATAATGTTTTAGCCTGATCATCTGAGCAAAAGCTGCTATGGTAGTAATTTATAATAGTTCTATGTAACCCAAATTAAATGATATGACTAAAGATTAAATGTATGTAGTAGGAAGGACTGTAGAAAGTGAACATATAGTGTATTATTAATAAGACAATTTTGTTTGTCAGCCACGGTCATGACAGGCCATGACAATATTCCTTTGCACATAATCTCCAATAAGTTCAGCAAATATAATGTTAAAAAATAACCTGATGGTCTGACTGATGAACTATTCCAGAGATCATTATTTTGTCTATAGACTTGAACCTCCATGAGTAAAAAATAACACAGTACTGGAAAAAAGAAAAGTTCTTAATGAGTAACAAACTCAGAATAGCAATGAAGTCTTTTCAAGACTCTCTACTACAGTGAATCCTACTCTTGTCCCGTATTTTACCAAATAGAAGAAAAACTTTTGAGTCTGTTAATCTTTAATGCTGTTTCTCATCTACTGCTGACTTACTGATTCCTAAATACTAACATGTCTCATACATTTCAAATGTATACAAAAACCCATATACAAATTGTTGATGGAAATACTCTCATTTTGATTAAATAGCATATCCTTATTTAGGAGTTCCTAGGCTTGGCAGTTTCAAGCAGCTATTATTCCTCATTCATTAGGCTATCCATTATACCTCTTTTTCTACATTGCCATATTTTCTAATGCACTGAACGGAAGTTCAGTTCAACTGGCAAAACAGACTTCAAAACCCTCTGTAGGCCTGCAGTGGGCATATGAAGAATTCTTTTGTTTCCATTGAGTGGCACAGGAAAACGACAAAAAGGCCAAAGTCATAAGCTACTGTGAGGAAAATTCAGATTTGATATTAGGGGGAAAAATCACAATTAGTGGTACAGCATTGGCATGGATCGTCTAGAGAGGCTTCATCTCTGCGATGATCAACAAAATCCATTGGGCTTCTCTTTGTCTCCATCTGTTTACAGCTCTAACAATGTAAGAAATCACAGAATGGTTTGCATTGGAAGGGATCTTAAAGATCATTTAGTTCCAACCCCCCTGCCATGAGCAGCGTCACCTTCCACTAGCCCAGGTTGCTCAGAGCCCCGTCCAGCCTGGCCTTGAACACTGCCAGGGAGGGGGCAGCCACAGCTTCTCTGGGCAACCTGCTCCAGTGTCTCACCACCCTCACAGGAAAGAATTTATTCAGTTTAAAACCATTACCCTCATCCTACCACTACACTCCCTGATAAAGAGTCCCTCCCCATCTTTCCTGTAGGCCTCCTTTAAACACTGGAAGGCGACTATAAGATCTCCGTGGAGCCTTTTCCAGGCTGAACAACCCCAACTCTCTCAGCCTGTCCTCATAAGGGACAGTCTAGTTTATCATGGTCACTGTCATATGCATATTTGTCTGGACAATACAGCTTAGTGTCATCCATCTATGCACATATAATTGCTACACAGTTTATTTTTTTCATAGTGGGGCTCTGGAAGGTAACACAAACCTACAAATTTAGGAGGGAAAATAAGCCTGTTAAAGAACCAGACCTACTGATACAGTTTATATATATTAGGATATAAGAAACTCCAGCATAAAGACATCTTTTAGCTCATGGCCTCCAAGGTTTCTCAGACAGAAGCTGTGCAGTAACATTGCACATAACTCTCTCCAGCACGGGGAGGAAAGAACAAGGGAGACATAAGCAGTGTCACTGCTGACAAGTTACTTGAAATTTTGTGTTAACGTTCCTCATTGGCACCACTGGAGTCACCTGCCTTTCCTTGTGTATAAGATGGAATTTCTAGGCTGACAGCTTCAAAGGGGTGTGTGCATATACTAATTGTGCTACAAATGCCATGTGAAGTGAATTTCTCCTCTGGATTAAGCAGCCCCATCTGCCAGGCTTTGATCCTGGCTACTTTTTTCTGCCTCTGCATTGAGAATTTCTCTGAATTGAGGAACTGCCCCAGTGCAATGTTTTGCCCAGGCTGGGTCAGTTCACCAGTCTGGTTCGCTGCATGATAGCAGGAATGTGGAGAAGGGATGGCAGCAACTTTTTGTCAGCAGTGAGCACTTAAATACACTTCAAAAACTACCTCATGTTTTTTCTTTGCCATGCTTTTGACTTCTCCAGCCCTTCAGTACAGTCCTAGAGAACCCTTCTAGCAAAATTTGAATGTCACCACACAAACTTTCTGTCTTCTCACTTCAAAAATGACAAAAAATATGAAATATATCTGTTTCTTAGTTATGCAAGTCAACTGACCAATCCATAAGTTCATACTTCCCCTTAGCACACAAAACCTAAACAGATTAATGATCGAGTCATAAGGTAAGCACTCAAGCCTGTAAATAAAAAGATTACAAAAAGCAACAAGTTACTGCAACAGCCCACCCTCCCTCGCAGGTGTTATAATAGCAGGCTATAGCCACCATAAGCTTAGCACAAGACAAATTGTTAGAAAACACAGAAACAGTTACAATAAACTATCAGTGAAATCTGGGAGATAAACGCTTTACAAGATCCAGCTGTATATAAGGAATTGTGGGCCCTTAAAAAACCAAATGACACAACTGCTCTGATACAGTTCAGACTGTCCATGTTGCAAGCTTGGGACCTGGAGAGCACATTCAAGCTTCTTATCATTTCTGTAGTTACTACAGGCCATGTGACCCTCAGCTGTTGCCAACGTCTGCCCAACAGCACAATCATAGAAAAGCCACAAATTAATTTCATATTTGAAAGAACGTTGGCAGTAGTAACTGCACCAGAACACCAGGGAATTTGAGGTCAGATGACACATCTGAACTTTCTGGTTGGCTCAGTAGTTGAATTCAGTAAAAACTGTGGACAGCAGTCTAAGTCTAGTACAAGTACGTTGCAGATATCTTACAAAATTTGTCTTCATTCTCTCATTCCCTCCACCTATCCCTGATTTTGCTTTCTCTGATCTCTAGACACAACAGAACTCTGTTTTTCCTGAGTGTAGGTGGAGCCAAATGACTTTTGGGTAAGGGAGGAGGGGATTCTTATAAAATCTATTTTACACATCCTGAATGAGACAGGTAGGTTTGTTCAGTTAGACTGCACATACAAGGAATAATAAATAAAATGACCTGGTGGTTTGCAGCACAACTCAAGAAATTACATACAACTGGAAGGTGAAGGAAGAGCTTCATATCCCATACAAGCCTAGATTACCTGAGTAAGGTAATTTCTTTATGCTATACTTTATTTTTCTTACTTCAAACTGGTTGCTCAGAGCATTCAGCTCCTCTTTTCCACCTTGACATGCTTTGTCAGTAAATCGTGTTGTATATTCATTAGACTGGTTCTTACTAAAATTATGTCAGTGAAGTCAGAAAGGAGAATTTTATTAAGAGGTCCTCTTGAATCTGCTCTTATTGAAGAGCAGTAACTAGCACAGCTCTATTGTATGTGAAGCTGTAGTGGCAGGAGAGCATCAGCAGAGGCAGACTGAGTGTTAGATGAAAACAAGGTCTCAGTGTGACAAACATATTAAGTACCTGTTCCCTGGCTGTGTACAGAGGCACGTGTGTGAAGGAAGTTTCAGCATACATTACAATTTATTTCTGTGTTTCTTTCCATCTTTGTTCTAATACAACAATTAAACCAGTATTATATTCATCTGTTGTCAATTTATTAAAGATTTACTTTGTATTTAGTTTTATGTAGTTGATTTTGCTGAATAGTTCCTACTTCAAGGTAGTCTAGTTAGTGATTCTGTCCCAATATCAGCCTTTGCTGAAAGCAGTTCTGCCTTTGTGTACATCAAGTGTGTTTTTCTTCCTTTTTTTTTTTTTTTTTGTAAGTCAAAATCTAAGAATCTAAGGTGAAGTAATATGCTCATACTGGAAACGCAACCCAAGCCACAACTAACAAGTCATATTTCTTCATCTAACCATGGAAAGACTTAATACTTGCCTTTTTTGTCTTCTTGAAGAACCTGTTTCTGCAAAGTGTTAACTATCACCAGCTCACAGAGAGTGAGCCTCTAAGATAGAGTGAATAAAGTTATTTAGAGAGCTTTATGTATGACCATGAAAACACAAAGACTAGGATTCATGGCAACAGCAGTCTTTTCTTGATTCTACCACCAAGTTGTTCTGCAATGTGAAGTAAATATATTAAACTCATTTGCTTTTCTGTAAAGAGCAAATGTGCATACGGAACAAAAGATAACCAAGTAATGCAAGTATCAGTCTTCCCAAGTTTAAATGGCACCCTAAAATGCAAGTAGTCAGACAAGCTTTATATAATTTATTTTTATTATTGGCTGATAAAACTTCTGAATCATTGGCATGAATAAAACCAGGAATAGGTTGGAGAACTTGCAGAGCATGAATAGAGGAACACCTCCAGTGCCACAGAAAATGCCTCTGTAACTATCCAGCTGCAAAGATAAAGGTTGCACTTTTTCCTGCATGTTCCTGGTGGCCAGCTTCTTCATAAGGGGAATGATACTGCTGACAGACCTGTCTGCTCTTGCTGATGCACACGCCAAGCACAGATGACAGCACTGTGGCTTTCCTGATTTAAGTCTCTGTCTCACTGGGCATCCATTCCAGCTGCTGTGGGAAAGCGTGGAGGTAGGAGGCAGTGGGATGCTAGACAGAGCGCTAATGCTTCCAGGCATGATTTTGGCATTCTTTGAGGGATCTTGTGTGTGGCCAAGCACAACAGAAAGGGCAGTTTCCCTGCAAGTTTTTCCTCCTTTCTTTTAAGAGGTTAGTTTCAGGGCCAAGAAGGGAAAGTGAAGACCTTAAAACCTTACCATTTACCATTACTCAATAGCTAAGAGCAAAAAGAGATGCTGGGTGGTTTTTCAGCTTAGTTTTTTTCTCAATTACACACTTGTAGTAAACTTTCACTTTCAAGTGAAGAAGAGAAGAGAGTGGATCATGGTATCAAAACCAACATGTCCACTCATGGCAACATCTACATTTTCTTCTTTCTACTCTGTTCAGGCATTACAGCAATTCCCTACAGTACATAGCTGTACTGCTTTCAGATCTGTAGGGCTCCTGGGAGATAACTACCACCTTGATTAAATCATGTAACTGAAACAGTAATTTCGTTTTGGAGTTGCATGTAACACTGTGATCATTAAAAGAGACTGGAGGCTGAATTCTGAGTTGTGACATACAACATGTATTTGTGGTCAGGAAAAAGACTTCATTTAAGTCTTGTGAACAGTAGGGCCTGATTTGTACTCCTCCTAGGGCAAAGTTTGCCTAATGACGGTGAAGGATGCTGGGTGGTGTCAGGAATTAGTAGATTTTATCATGCCTGTTTTAGTCTGAATGCTACCTGGTAAATAGCAGGATTTCTTCTATCTGTCTTGCAGCAGAAATCATAATCTCTTGCCCAAGCATGTCCATGAAGAGTGCAGTAATATCAGTATCACTCTGCCTAGGCAGACTTATTTTCCCTGTGTGTTTCATCCTTTTTTATATTCTTCAGTAACTCAAAACAAATTATGACCGTGCCACTTGAGCCCAGCAATATCAGAAGACATGACTAGAGCTTGATCTAGTTCCTGTATTTTCTTATAGTATCTGAACAGTAATACAAGTATTAACATTTTCAACCTCACAAAATTCATGACCTTTGAAAGTATTAGCTGCTTTTAACAACTGAGAAAACAGAGATCAAACACCTTTCTCAAGGTCACCCAGAAACTGGGGGAATGAAAACCAGATTTCTTCATACAGACCTTAACCACAAGGCATTCATTCCTCTCGTGGTTGAGCTTTAAGATCTTCAGGATGTTGTCTGAGACCTTGTGCAACTGATTAATCTGTCTGGCTATGTCTGTCATGCAGGTATGTCCAGTGCCACGTTACTCTGAAGTCTGAGCCAGCCACATGGCAGCAGAATGCTTTTGCCTCTGCCTACAAGGCTCTGATGGCTTTTTTCCCTCACCCTGCTGCAGTGTTTTAGGTCCTCCTGAGATCACATATCTCAGTGCAGTAAATCACGAGTGTAGTGACTGGTACTTTGTACTGGATCACTTCTAGTGGTATGGATTCCCTTAACCCTCATCTCTCCCAGCTGTGAATGGGGAAGATAAATGTAAGTATAGTACATCTTTAGCTATCTTTAGCTCACATTCTTCCTCTCAGAACAAACCTGCTCCTTTCTGGTCTCCTGCATTTTGTAGAACATGCCCACTCAGAACTTAGTGTCCATGAAGAAACAAGAAGAAAGTAGGAATATTTCCCTCCCTTGGCCAAATCTTATGTCCTCTATGCACTGTGTGATTACTTCAGGATTGTCACAAAACTTCTAAGGGGAAAAACACTTTTCCAGTTACATGTTCAATAAGATGTGCTTGTCTATTAAGACCCCTTCACAAGGAAGCATGTGTCCCATTTTGGTAACAAATGCTTTGCAGTGCTGGAGACATGAATGTTTGTAAATGCTTAAAAGTTAAGGACACTAAAATTCTTACACAATGTTCCTTGCAAGTTACTCACACTATAAAAATCGCTGTATTCGTTCAGGCCAAAATGGGATGTTTAAGATTAAGAATAGAGTAAACATAAAGTGATACTTCCCAGTCTCTGACTCCTTATCGCTTGGACTCTTCCTGACCCAGGGACTATTTTTAAGCATTCAGTAATCCTCAATAGTTTTGTACAGCACAGATTTATCTAATGTTTCCAGTAAAGTTTTAGCATTCATAGTATTATGTGTTGGGGACCTCCAAAATTTCACAATGTATAGGTAGTGTTCAGACGTCCAGGACCATATTTAATACTGTTTCACTAATACACTCCTCAGATACCAGAGTAACTCCCAGTTTCATGCTGAATACCATTTTTGAGATTACACACATCCCATTTACACAGAGAGGAACTGCTGCTACTGGAATTACTAAGAAATCATTGTCATGGTTCTGAATTAGAGCATTGCTTACAGCAACAGCAAGAGTTAGTATTAAGTTTATATATTCCCACTCTTTAGTCGAAGTTCTCACTTCACATAGGATTGTAGAGACAAAGAAAAACCAGAAAAAGCAGGTTTGCAATATTCCTGGAACTTATGCAGTGTCTAAATAGATAGTGTCAAGGTTGAGAGGACCCCAATGTCAATACCTTCAACTTGAATTATTTTGGTTTTAAATGCCATTTTAGTGTTTGCTAAATAAAATGTGAAATCTTTCTTTGAAAGGCTGCCATTTCAGGAGTGTAAAGTCCACTAGGTTTAGACTTCCAGATAGTTAAGTAGCTTCCATTTATTTCCATTTACACAGATACCCAGAAGATTGAAACGGAGAGATTTTCTGCCCTTTTAAGATTAGGAATCTCTTCTTTTTTTCTACCTCTTACTCTGTCACACTAGTGATACCACTCATAGGAGCAATTTAGCAAATATAATTTTGCTTTATCCATACACACAATTATGATGCGATGCTGGTGGGTATAAACAACTGCCTTGATGGCTTTCAAGTTTGTGAAGTTTATTGCAATGCCCGAAGAATAGTAGAAAGTATCATATCCCTTCAGGCGTTTTATTTCCTCATCGTTTACTATAATGTACTGGTTTGAAAAGTGGGTGGGATAAGGTTCTTGTAGTTACTAGAATGGGTAGGATCCTGGACCTATCTTTGAAAATCTTAGTGTCTGCAGCATCTCTTTTACCATTGTCTTCTTTCCTGTTTTCACATCTGCATGTTTCTTTTTTTCTGCTTTCCTTACCTGAACATTTTTCCTTTCCTAATTTTTTTACTTTCTTTGTTCTACTTGTCCTGGTTCAGCTAGGATAGGGTTGTTTCCCCAGCAGAGAGAGAGGGGGAAGGGATCTCCAGCTGGGTTATTCATACCATGCTGAAGTCAGGTTCAGAGGGGGGGGGGGAACTTTTTCCTTGGTGGCTTTTGGTGGCGGGAGCACAAGTCATGTTTGTTCCATGACCATTTGCGGTATTTCTCTCTATATCGTTTGTCTTGTTCACTGTTATTGCTGTTTATTGTTGTTATCATCGCTACTGTTGTTGTTCAGATTGTTTATCACACTGTTGTATTAAATTTCTTCTTATTTTACCCAGGGGTTTGTGCCTCACTGCCAGCCCGACCGGCTGAGGGTGGGGGAGGGGCAACAGCAACGTGCTCTCTGGTCCCGGCAGGGCCTAAACCAACACAGGCATCAGTTTCCCAGGTGATATTTTCAATCAAACCACTGAAATGCATATTGTGTTTTCACGTGGTAATGACTTGTTTAAGCCAGTCCTAGAATATTTTAATTAATTTCTTTAACACTGGACCTTCTCCTAATATGCTGATCTGTTAAAAGTCCTCAACACCAGCACTACCACCCCAGCAAAAAAAACCTGAGAGAAGATCTGATAATTAGAAAAGTTGCAGGCCAAAGACACCAATCCACCAGATAGTGGCTATGGATGGGTTGTGGTAGTGTCAGTCTTCATGGTGATGGGCCTCACTGCTCAAGACTTTTTGTCTGTTCTTTGTTGAAATCCAGCAACACTTCGATGAACTTGCAAGCACCACTTCCTGGATCACATCAGTAACTATTGTCATCTTTCACTTAGGAAGCAGGTAGAAGTGCTCCTCTAGCACTTTATTTTAATGTCTTAACTACTTAAGAAGTTCGAAGATCTTTCTTTTAAAAAGCAAAATGAAAACATGTAAGGACAACACTTCCTTACGCTGTTTCTACAGAAAATTGGTATTCGCTTCCTCTCATAAAAATCCATGCGTCAGATGTGGAATGGATTGCCTTAAAGAACATTTTGTACCTAGACTTATGATTCAATTGTCCTACAGGCTTTGTATCAAACTCATCAGAAATAATCCTAAGAACTGCAGAGCCTGTTGGATCAAGATCTTAAATCAGTCTGTGGAAGTTCATTGGTCTCACAGTGACTGTCACTTTTTTACAGTACTTCAAGATATAAGACTGTGACCTTGCCTAGCAGATAAGCCATCTGCTACCAAAATGGTGACTTTCAGTTCTGTGTTCCCCCACTTCTCCTTTTTGTGTTCCCCAAGATCCCCTTTTTTTTTCTATATAAGGCTAGTTCTGGCTCTCCTTTTTACCACTTAGAATGATTCAAAGTCATTGATCTAACAGAAAACTCACCAAGTAAAAAAGAAAAAAAAATAAAAATGGTCACTCATAGCATAAGAAAGACAAGACCATGCAGAGAGTAAGCGAAGAGAGAGTGAACTATCCCAGTTAAAAGTAGTGAACTATGGGATCAGGTCAAATACACCTCTCACCAAACAACAGAGGGAAAAATATCAAACATATTGCATTTCACTCTTAACATAGCTGTTTATAGAATCCTTTGTGCCATTGTAAATGACATGATTCTTCCCTTTATGGTGAGGGTTCCAAATGTGCAGGCATGAACTCTACTGAGTTTGTCAAGTCCACTCTGAGTGTTCTCATATAGATACTTAGTTGTAATAGGTAAGTATCACAGAATCACAGAATCACAAAATGATCCAGGTTGGAAAAGACCTTTAAGATGATCTAGTCACACAATTAACCTCACACTGACAGTTCCCAACTACACCAGATCCCTCAGCGCTATGTCAACCCAACACCAAAACACCTCCAGGGATGGGGACTCCACCACCTCCCTGGGCAGCCCATTCCAATGCCCAACAACCCCTTCTGGAAATAAATGTTTCCTAATATCCAGTCTAAACCTTCCCTGGTGCAACTTGAGGCCATTCCCTCTTGTCCTATTGCTTACTACTTGGTTAAAGAGACTCATCCCCAGCTCTCTGCAACCTCCTTTCAGGGAGCTGTAGAGGGCGATGAGGTCTCCCCTCAGCCTCCTCTTCTCCAGACTAAACACCCCCAGTTCCCTCAGCCGCTCCTCGTATGACCTGTGCTCCAGACCCTGCACCAGCTCCGTTGCCCTTCTCTGGACACGCTCAAGTCATTCAATGTCCTTTTTGGAGTGAGGGGCCCAAAACTGAACCCAGTCATCGAGGTGCGGCCTCCCCAGTGCCGAGTACAGGGGTCAGATCCCTTCCCTGTCCCTGCTGGCCACGCTATTGCTGACACAAGCCAGGATGCCATTGGCCTTCTTGGCCCCCTGGGCACACTGCTGGCTCCTGTTCAGCCGGCTGTCAATCAGCACCCCCAGGTCCCTCTCTGACTGGCAGCTCTCCAGCCACTCCTCCCCAAGCCTGTAGCGCTGCTGGGGGTTGTTGTGGCCCAAGGGCAGCCCCCGGCATTTGGCCTTATGGACACTCCCCCAGTTGGGCTCAGCCCATGGCTCCAGCCTGTCCAGGTCTCTCTGCAGAGCCTCCCTACCCTCGAGCACATCAACACTCCCACCCAACTTGGGGTCACCTGCAAACTGACTGAGGGTGCACTCGATCCCCTCGTCTAGATCATCAGTAAAGATGTTAAACAGGAGTGGCCCCAACACCGAGCCCTGGGGGACACCACTCATGACCGGCCGCCAACCGGATTTAACTCCGTTCACCACAACTCTTTGGGCCCGGCCATCCAGACAGTTTTTTACCCAGCAAAGCGTGTGCCCATCCAAGCCTCGAGCAGCCAGTTTCACCAGGAGAATGCTGTGGTTATCGGTGTCAAAGGCCTTACTGAAGTCAAGGCAGACAACATCCACATCCTTTCCCTCACCCAATCAGCAGGTCACCCTGTCGTAGAAGGAGATGAGGTTTGTCAAGCAGGACCTGCCTTTCACAAACCCATGCTGACTGGGCCTGAGCATCTGGTTGTCCTGCATGTGTTGTGTGATGGTACTCAGGATGAGCTGCTCCATCAGTTTCCCAGGAATCCTTACTGTGTAAGTATCCTAACATAATAAATCATAACTATGTGAAGACGCTTCATTGCATAGACACTGTATAATTATATGCATCCTACTCAGTCCACACCTATCAATATTATTGCTTGTAATTGCAGTACTTCTAAACATCATGAGCAAGTCATTTTTCTTTGAGAAATGTGTTCATAAGAACAAAAAAGTAATTCAAAGTTGAAGTAAAGAGATAAAGCAAGTCAGGGATTGAAAAGATTTTATCAGTTCTATAAACTGCTCTCCTTGATGCTTGATTTGCATTATTGTTTCATTCTGATAAAAAGAATTGAGAAATCCATTAAAAATCTGCTTTTACACAAACTGTACAGACTACAGAAATTAATAGATGGAAATCTATCAATTTGGTTTAAAAATTAGACTTATCACTGACCTATTGTTATACTATTTTGTCATTCAGACATATGAACTCCATGAGAAAAAAAAGGCAACACAGGAATATAAAAGAACTCAAAGTCCTTTTTTAGGTTAGGGTGGGTTTTTTGTTGCTTGGTTGTGATTTTTTTCCTGAGATTAAAAAAAAAAAATAAAAACTTACATTTTATAGGAATGTATCAAGGATAGAGCATGCTAAATAATAATATCAAGTGTAAACCAGCAAAACTGTATTTGCCTAGCTAGGTGTGAGGCAGGCCTGCTTCAGACAAGGCAGCTATAATTTTCAGCAGAAATTGGTTTTCAACCTTTGAAATCCTATGAAAATAATCCTCCTTCAGTGAATGCAGCTTGATGACCAAACTTTCCAACACCCTTCAGTATAGCAGTTCATAATGTCTCAGGTCACAAGGTAATTTTCTTTACCTTCTCTTGCCTTTCTTTCATTTATAGGGACCAGAAAACTTTCTGCCAAAGATGAGCTTCCATTTTTTGAGCATCTTTCCTGGCCTGACTTAGTCTCTCTTGACATGTTCCTCTGGGAAACTTTCGGTTCACTTGGCTCAGTGTGAATGATGATCAGTGAATTATTAATTTTTCCCACTTGGATGCATTCAACAGCAGCTCTGTGTCTTGTGTTGAAGGAGAGCATGTACTTCTATTTTCAGGGGTTATACCTGCAACAGGCTGTTCAATTTATCTCAGGAAGGATTCCCTCCATCACACACGTAGGACTTCTCCTGGTACTGATGAACATCTCCCATCACCTTTCTCTTTGCACTGTGATTATCATCCCTTTCCATTGTTTGTAAATTTTATGTGTATTGACCTTTATACTTCCAGACTCTCAACACTAGCTATCTTCTCCATTTTCAGTTCAGTGGCTAGCTTATTTCTTCCTTCTACTACCCCATGTTAAATTTTCTGACTATTTCTTCTCCTCTATAAAAAAAAATTCTTTTTGGTAGTATTTCTTCTCCAGCTGCAGATCTTTCTCTTGTCTTTAAGCACTTCCATGGATCTCTCTTGTTATCCTGAGTCTATTTTTGTCTTCCGTTTTTCACTGTATATGCTTTATCTTGTCTCATCCCTTCCACTACATCTTACAGACTGTGACTGACTTCCAGTATCATTTTTACGTGCTTATCAAATCATTGTATTTTTGCTTTAAATGCTGATGAGACATTTGGGTTTTGTATAATTTGTTAGCCACCTGCTGTTAGACAATGTACGTCCTGCAAATTTTGCAGCCATTCATATCTCTCTGCCAGGTTTATTACACTTAGGTACCAAATTCTCTTTGCTCTTAACACAGATGAACATACAACAACCTGCTCCTACAAACTACTATAAAACCTACCTTTCTCATTCCTCTCTCTTCATTGACTCCCCACTTCTTTCCATTTATAAGCATGGTCCTTGTTAACCGAATCTAATTTTATATCCGAACTCCCATTTGCAGAACATATACAAACATACTCCCTGTTCGCACTACGAAACCCCACTGAGAACTTCAGGTGTTACGTGAGTTCCCTCTAGTGGCCATGGTTATTTTAATTAAAAAAAAAAAAAAAAAAAAAAAAAGCTACAACTGGGGTTTGAAAGTATCCGCATGGAAGAGAGAGTGCCTTTCCGTGATAGGTATGGCCTTGATCTTAACTCTGTGAATTCGACGGAAAAAGAGCCAGGCAGTGTAACTGACCCTTAATTAGGCAAAAATATCCCTAACATTTCAGGTCCTTCCAGACCGTGACTGGGGACCAGTGCTTTCATTTTTAGAACAGCTGCATCAAGTCAGTTCTGTACCTGGTGCAACTTTGCCCTCATGTGTTGAAGAGTTCCTGCAGTCTGTTGTAATAAAAATTTAAGAAGTGATCCATAAATTTCCTGGAAAAAAATATTTTCTCAAAATAAACCTCAATTTTTGGTCCTTTATAAATCATTTGCATCATCATGAACAGATGATTTTGCAAAGCTCTAGAAGATAAAGATAAGTTTTCTCCAGAAAGTTTTCATGCCAGCCATATCAATAATATAGTCCCAGTAATACTAATTTTTATAGATTAACCTAGAGATTCTAAGGCTGGGGCTTCACTTTCTGCTAAAACACTACATCAGTTTCTGTCATGTCATTAGTTGAATCCTTACATGAAACTCAGTAGAACTGTTCTGCAAGGAAGGCACTGAAATGCTCTTTCGTTTTAAAAAAGTGGACATATTTTGAATAGATTTAAAAATCTGTGCCTCAGGGACTGTCATTTCCCTATCAGAGAGGATTTAATTTTAAAATCTTGATTGACAACCCTGCCCAGCAGAATTCAGGCTGTTTGAGACAAGCAAGGGTATTTCTCTTCCAAATCCTTTGTTTGATTATTAGGTCCTGTTGATCAGCTTAATGTTCTTAATGTATTTACCTTTCTCCTCTTTTGCTGTAGATCCAGTCCCTCCTGCCAGCTCACTATGTGTAGGATACACTCACCAGGCAGTTGTGATCACTGGAGGACTCCTGGCTTTTTCAGGAATGGCACTGGGATTTCTTGGACTCAGCATGGTCTGGATGTATGCAATGACTGGATTCCTACAGGGTATGACTTTATGGATTTCTTTCACCAGCTACTCAGAGCCCTTATTTGAGGGTGCTAATCATAGGAGTTTTAAAATCTGATTTCTATTTTGATATTAGGAGCAACTAGAACAAGAAACCATCTTTAAAGGTAATTTCTCTCATGTCCCACTCTAGAAGTGACAATTTCTGCTAGAAACCTGCAACAACAAAGAAGATGAATAATTAGATGCTAGTAATTTTCACCTGCAAATTATGTGGAACCAGAAAATGAAAAGTGGTTTATTTTTCACTCAGAGACAAGAGTTCTGTGAAGGTTTAAAGAACCTAAAGTGTGCTGAAGTACAAGGACATAGGGATCCCAAATTTTGTACTTTCTATCAAATAAATTTACGTTTTGAACGCAGGCTCAGGCTTTCAGCTGATTCCAACCCTTTCCCTTACTCCAGGACAGGCCAAAAAGTTGTATTCAACAGCTAGAAGATTTTCCTGGAACAGGAAGCAAAGCTAGCAGGGAATAAAATAAACCATTCCCAGTTCCATGCTGGATGCCCGAGAAAATGTCTGGAATTTGAGCCCTTTGGCAGTTCTGGTCTGCCAAATAGTTTCTAGGGAGCCATTAAAACCACTGTAAGTTAGAGCAGGTTTGAAGTCTGCCCAAAGTAGTCAGGCAAGAAAATGAAGAGCAAATAGAGCTAATACACCAGCTTCCTTCACCTTCTCCCTCACTTTTTATCCTAAACACAGCTCAGCCTAACCTGAGGATCTGATCTAGTACCAGCCTTAATTAGGGCAGCATGGACACTCTGAGATCCATCTGTCTAGTTTCAACCACATGGCCATGTGATTTCTCACCCAGTGGCAAACTTGTCAAATCAACTTTTTTTTTTTTTTTTTTTTTTTTTCCCCTCCCTACAGTGGAACTATAATAATGCATACTTCTGATTTTTTGTTTTAACATACACCACAAATATACTCTTACACATAGTACAGCTGAGCTCATGCTTCTGCTAGGAACAAAAATTGGGGTTTTTTACCAGTTTTTAACTTTGCAAATGAAGGAGCACTGACTGCTTTAATTTCCACCTTCACAAAATACCTCAAGAGTGTCAAACTGGTGCTACATGACTTGGGATTTCCTTTTCATGGACACCAGGCATTAGCATTGTTAGCTATTATTTCTCCAATGAAAGAGCTTTGGCAAATTCTGTTATCAGTGCTGGAGAATGTACCTTTGCATTCACATTTGGGCCATTTTTCCAGTGGTTGATTAGTCAGTACGGATGGAAAGGTGCACTCTATCATAGGTGGCATCCAACTCAGTATTTGTGTCTGTGGAGTACTGATACGACCCCTGGTAAGCAGCTGCCTCCTTGAGGCTAGCCATTCTGAAACTGAGACACCACCTGGAAATGGTCCATCTAGGATAGACAAAGAAGTCTCCCATCACACACAAAACCTTCAACTGAATGCTTGTGAGACAACCAGAGTTTGTACTTTATGCCATTTTTGGCATATTAGCTGCTCTGAGTTTTTTTGTTCCTCCATTATTTCATGTTCCACTTACCTACAGCCTGGGAATAGATGAATCCGTCCTATCCATTTTGACCATGGTGAACTTTGCAGGCAGACTGCTATGTGACTGGTATGACAATCTCCACATTACCAGAAGTGTTCATTTGCTGACAATGACAATTACACTGATCAGTACTTCCCTGATGCTGTTGCCACTGACTGACAACTACCTGTCCTTAGCAATATTTACTGGTTTCTATGGATTCTTCTTTGGTCTAACAGTCACTGTTCACATTACAGTTCCAGCAGATGTTGTGGGCATGTCAGATTTTGACAGTTCTTTATGGCTTTTCATGCTGGTTTGAAGCTCTGAAGGTTTTGACAGGCCTCCTCTTGCTGGTAAGTTAAGATGATACCCTGTCAAATATGGTTTACAAGAAGAAAGGGGAATGGTAACCCAAACTGAAAAAAATCTGGATCTGGACCCAAATGTCTCCCTTTTTTATCTCAGGACTATCTGGACCAAGCAGTATACAAAAACAGAGACCATCTGATTCCTTTCCAAAATATCTTGTTCCCTCTCTTTTCTGTGGTTTTAGAGATATGTGTTCAACATAAAACAGGGAAGAATGGT
The DNA here is from genome assembly GCF_003259725.1 of Athene cunicularia. NCBI lineage: Eukaryota > Metazoa > Chordata > Aves > Strigiformes > Strigidae > Athene > Athene cunicularia. Next base: position 3,135,596 of record NW_020799145.1, read on the forward strand.
GTGGTTTGCATGGTGGTCTTCCTGCTTCCTGAATCCCACACAATCCACTCGATGGACTCCCACTGTCTTGCTATGAAAGTGCACATTTGGGACAAGCAGAAGATCCATACTTTCAGACAAGAAACTGAAATTTGAGACTAGCGATGTTGCATAAATGCTGGTATTGTTGGGAGGGTTTCTACAGAAGGTCAAATTGAACAGCTGTGTGAACCTCTAGGAAATATGCAGAGAGATGCCTGCTCTTTTCAGACAGCATTTGAACTAACCAATATAATAAATGGGGGAGGCAGCACATAAAAACAGTGGGAAGAGAAAGCAGACAATGAGACAGCATAGGAATTTATGGGCTGGCAATGAGACAAAGACATCTTGGAAAAATGCAAGACAAACAAGCTGCAAGGTGTAGGGACTACAAAGTGATATGGCAGAAAAATGACCAATGTGACTTGTAAAATGTGGATCTGAGTCGTCATCCAAAGACCACTACTCACACATTACAGTGACTTTTGTGGTAATGACACCACTAGTAGGTTGATAATGGGTCAGACTGGATACTGGAACATTTTCATTCACTTTTGAAAATATATGAACCAGCAAGATTTATAGAGAATCTGAGACAGAATTATATCAAAAGTATGTTGGGAAGATCTGAATAAAATACAAAGATAACAAGACATTTATATAGTGAGTGGCTGCTCACCTGTACTGTTTACTTGGGCATCAGTGCGACCTGCCATCGTACCCACAGGGCAGCCAATACTAACACATCTACTGCTGCAGCACTGCTAGCATACTACTATTTTTTCAGTATGGTACACAACATTAGGTATTTTGGTTGACCTAAAGCGACCTAAACCCGATCTTTTTGTTATCATATGTTACTCTGTAAAACAATGAACAGGAAAGCCCATAACCCTGCAGGCAACCTACACACCCATGTCTCCAGCAGAGGCCTCTCCTTGCCTTCTTTAAATTCTCTTGTGCTGTAGTTATGGTCCAAATCACAGCAGCTGATGACAGCTACACACAGAGCATGAGGCTACTCACATACAAAGCTGCATGATATGTTGGGTTTGGGTTTTTTTTCCTGGCATTACCTTCATTGTCTGCCATGTTTTAGGTTGGAAAGTGCTTCAATCTGTATAGCATATTGTTTTACTATCAATTTACATATGCAAAGTAAACGAGATGTGAATTTTGTTTCAAATTTTAAAATGCTGTAATAGGGTGATGTGCCATGCACTCATGACGTAGAAAGCTGCAAGACAGTATGTAGCTAGCATAGTCCCTTTGTGAGAGGATATGTTCACACTGCTGACCTAATTCACATTATCGGTCACATTGCTGGGACTAGTTTCTCTCTAGGTCTATCATGGACAGAGCTGGAGATTACAGAGCAGGCTTCTACATGGCAGGAGCCACTCTTGTCCTATCAGCTGGATTTTTAGTCACTTTAGATCAGCTCCAACAGAGAACAGAAAGAGCAAGCCAGACTAACACCAAAGCAGAAAAGTCAACATTGCCCTACCTTTCCTTCCAACTCCTTGAATCTTCAAAACAGAAGGTATCAAGAACATGACGTAGTAGTGTAGACTACACTGGACAACTTACAGCATTTCAGGACACATGGAAGTGTTTTATTTTCTCCAAACTCAGTATTAGTAGGATTTATAAAATGATGGAAGTTTTGGATAGGAATGTTTAAAACTGAGGAAGAAAGGCATTAGTTTACAACCAAACCACACTGGTAACCATGATATTATTTTCATGTTGAAGTTGCATTTTGACTGTACAAGTCTTCAAGATACTCCTACAGGGTTGTGATAAGCAAACTAGAGAAACTATGGTCTAAATGAAATTACTGTGAAGCATGTATGCAGCAGACAGAAACCCTCCCCCCAAATAAAGACTGCAGTCATCACTATCAAACAGATAGGAGTAGGCATCAACTCATAGCTTAGGGAAGTAGTGCTCAGTAAACAAGTTGAATATGAAAGCAATAGTACTTGAGTTTTGACAGTTTTGAGCAAAAGGGTTTGCAGGTACTCTACAGAGCAGGGCTTGAATCTGATAAATAAACAACCCTGATAAATGCAAAAAGTTACATGAATAATAGAACTCAGTATGGAGAAATGCAGTCATAAATATCAGAAACAAAAAGCAAGATATACACACATAAAATGGAGAAGGATTGGTGAATAACAGAGGAAGATCTAAGGCTACAGTGGATTTCAAACTGAGTAAGAATCCCAAATGGAACCCTGTATTAAAACCAGTGTCTTTCTGTGTAAGATAGATGAGATAATGACGCTTGCAAGGCTTTAACTGAAAGAGATACCTAAGTTGGAAAGAATTAAGTGGAACAAGAATAAGAAAGGTTAAGAAATCAAGTTTAAAAAAAAAAAAAGTGTAAGAAATAAAGTTTGTCTGGTTTAGAAGACAAAAGGTACAGAGCATGAGAACAGCCTTTGAATCCATAAGTTGAGATTAAAAGGACACAATTAATTCCTTTCCTTGTTAAGGCAATTAGTAACTGATGTAATTTGCAGCAAGGCAGAGTTTGGCAAAAAACTTCACTGCAGCTTGTTAAGTATAGAAACAGATTATTAAGCACTAGAAACAGTGAGAATATGAAGACACAGAGCTATCAGAGAGTAGGTAATACATGAGAGAAAAATCTAAATTTATTCAGTTGCACTTCAGAACAGTAGGATGGACTAGATGACTTCTAAGATCCACTTTAGACCCACATTTCAACTATCCTGAGGCTCTTTGAACAAATATTTTTTGATAAAAAGGGTCTGTATCTAAGTTTGGTTTTGTTCTTTTTTTTGTTTGTTTGTTTTTCAATTTTATTTTATCAGGGGGAAAAAAGAACATAAAAGATGGGAAGAAGGGCTGGATCACATTTAAAAGAAACAGTTAAAGGAAAAACATAACACTTAAAAGCTTTCAAACTATTACAAATGCCATAGCTACCCTAGTTATGAACTTCAAATTTTTATCATTGAAACAATTTACCTGTTAGGCAAGTTTAACATAAATCACTCATCTAAAATAATTATTTCTTGTCTCTTAAAAATAAGAATTATTTCAAAAATTTAATTTACAGGAAATTAGCTGAACCACTAATAGATCAACTATCTGTGAGGGGCTTGGTTGCAGAACATACATTGGAAGGAACACAACTGCATGAGCAAAGTCTTGTAGCAAGCCCCTGAAATTTCTGACAAAACATTTTTCAATCATGTCAGTTGAAAAACTTAGATTTTTCTAGAATTATTCTTCAACTTTCTGCAGTGTTCCAATATTTAAAATAACTCTTCATTTTACGAAACAAAAGGGCATTTCTGGAGGTTGGGAGGAGTGGAAAGATGTTTAATAGATGCAGTTTTCACCTTTGACTATCTTAAATTCTATAATTATTTACAAGCCCTGTTGCAAATGTCTGTATTTTGATATGTCCTGACATCTGACACAGACAATAAAGAAGGCTAGTGGCATCCTGGGCCATATGAACAGGGGCACAGGGATCAAGGGAGGTGATTATTCCCCTCTGCTCTGCAGTTGTACATCCATTTTGGGGCATCAAGTATAGGAAAGAAGTTGGTAAACATGACTGAGTTCAGCAGAGGACCACGGAGAGGCTGCAGGACTGGGGCTCTTTTCAGCCAGGAGGAGACACAGATTTGGGGGCACCTGGCAGCACCCCTGGCACCAATGGGGAGGATGCTGGAGACACAGCTGGGCTTGTCACAGCAGCACATGGCAGAAGTGTGAGAGGCAGCGGCACAAGCTGAAACACGAGAGGCTCAGGCTGGAGCCACAAGGACAGCCCAGCAGTGGAGCTGGGGCTGAGAGACGCTGGGTCGTCTCTGTCCTTGGCAGTTTCATGCCCCGACTGGGTGAAGCCCTGAGAAGCCTGATCTGAGCCCAGAACTCTCTCTCCTCTGGGCAGGGGCTGAGGCTGGAGACCTCCCCACGTTCCCCCCAGCCTGAACAGGATCCTGTGACTCTGTGAAGGGACAAATGAAAAGGTGTTATTTCATTTTTTTGCTAAATTCACTGATTAATATTAGTCACCTGGACACTGTCAGCTAAAGATTATGTATCTGTTTAACAGCACACAAAAAGTACTGAGTGTTTGCATTAATTTTGGGACTGCTTTTACCTCAGCTGTAGCAGCAATATTCCAAGTATCACTGGACTATTACTGCAGGGATTACTTGCAAAGGGCTGTTTTGTTCCAAGATGCTAATGATGTAGTCAGTGTTGCCTGTATTATCTTTCTTCAAAGAGTTTCTGAGATGGCCTCAGAGACCTAAATCAGCAGCTTACCTGCAAGGAGTTTCTCACATCAAATCAGTTAGCCACTCACTGGTGGAAACAGGACTGTGAGGCTTTGGAAAACACTGCCATTCTCTTGAATCCAGGCATGGCCTCCTGAAATTACATGCAAGGAATGTCATAACTGCTTCACCTCGACAGTGTCCGACTGCATCCAAAAGGTTTTCACTATGGTTGGTCATCCTGCAACTAATGGAGAAAGTCCTACAAATCTGAACAATCCCCTGGGCTCACATTCCCCTTGTCAACATGGACAAATTAGCACCAAAGAACAACACTGCCAGAAAGCTATCCAATCTTTTTTTGTTGGAAAGGGTGCAGGAACACAAGCATCACTGCCTTTGTGGCATACTCCCGGCATAGCTACTACAGACTACCTCTCCTTTATTGTACATTTGTGCTGGGTTTGTGTGGTGGGGTTTTTGTAGAGAGGGAGGGGGATACAGCGATGGACCCCTGTGAGAAGCTTCTTGAAATCTCCCACAGCTCCTAGTCATACCCACCTCTGGCCAAGGCTGAGCCAATTATCAATGCTGGCTGCGCCTCTGTGATAATGTATTTAAGAAGGGAAAACTGAGAGGGGGTTGGGGAGGACTTGTGAGGAGGAGTTGTGAGAAGGACACCTTTGAGAACACCAAGGTCAGTGGAAGGAAGGAGGAAAAGGGGAGAAGGTGTGCCAGTGCAGACGCCCATGTATCCTGTGATGAGATGACAGGGCTGTCCCCAGCCACCCATGGGTGTCACCAGAGGAGCAGATTTACCTGTGGAAGACCCTGGGACTCTGTGGGAAGAAGCAGCCCCCGCTGTTGTATTTCAGCACTGGGAGGACTGCAACACGTGGAGGTGACCCACGCCGGAGCATCTCGAGATGAATGCATCCCGTGGGGAGGACTCATGGTGCAGAAAGTCTGTGGAGGACTGTCTCCCGTGAGAGGGACGCCATGTGGAGCAGGGGGAAGAATGCAGACGAGTGCTTCCCCCGCTCTCCCCTTGCAGGAAGAAGCATCGCACTGACTTGCAACCCCCATCCCCTGCCCCTGCGCTGCTGGGGAGGAGGAGGTAGAGATCCCGGGAACAAAACTGAGCCGGGAAGAAGGGAGGGGTTGGGGGAGGCGTATTTAAGGTAGGGTAACTCTTCTCCCTGTCCCATTCTGTCTGTTGGTAGTGGTTTGAATTAAAGTGATGCCTCTTTTTTCTCCCCTAATGAAGCTGTCTTTTGCCTGTGACCATAATGGGTGAGTGACCCCTCTCTGTCCTCACCTCCATTCCTGAGCTTTTTGCTTCATTCCTCTCCTTCCCAGCGCTGGAGGGGAAGGGTGATTGAATGATTGCGTGGTGCTTGGTTGCCTTCTGGGCTCAGCCTGTGACAACATTGTTCAGAGATGTTGCAGAGGGAGATGGGGCTGACACTAAGGACCAACCACAGTTTCATGTGAAATTACTTGAGGAGGAACCAGGCTTTCAGGATGACAGTATATTAATAGTGTCTGTGCAAGGCAGGCTACAGGATAACATGTTGCTTCCTGCTGTTGAAGTAGCAGCAATGTAAGGACTGGTTTCTTTTCAGAAAAGCTCTACATCAGGCTTATACTATTCAACTACAGATGCCAGATAATACCTCCTTCACAGCAAATCTCCAGACCGTGGAGAGATGATGATTCTCAGCACCAACCTAACGGGGTGTAATCTTTTTGTTCATTCTTACTGTACTGTGTTACTGTTAATGTAGATTTAGCACCAAAATAATTGAGTTTCCACTGAAATTCCCATAAAACTCAAAACTAAAGCCCTTACTTTCTTTGTTCTGCCCACTGTAGGAAGCCTCAAATGCAGAGGAAAATAAAGACTATCAATTAAGAGAAATAAATTAATAAAAATCACAGTCTTGTCCTAGAAAAATGGAATCACACCATCAACAGCATGAAAACAACTATTCTTTTTAAAAGCTCAGGCTTGTTATTTTCAGTTACACTAGAAGCATTAGTTTCATGCCTATCATGAAGATTCACCAGAGTGTCTTAGGCTTGCCACAGGTTGCTGGCTATCACAAAAGGCCTGGGTTGCTTCTCCTAAGTATTCCTACTCTATCATCCTCTTCTCCTGAAATGTTATCTTTAAAAGAGTAATGACTGTGGAATTTGTATGTAAATTCCAGTGACTTTACATTGACAGAGATAGCAACACCACCTCAAAGAAATAAGATTTTGTAAAAAAAAATGAGATCAGAAACAGGACATGGTGTTTCATCTCATCCATCCAATTCCTCAATAGCAGCATTGTGGATTTACATACCAGATGGCACCACAGATCCATGACAAAGCCCTTGCTTGCTATACTATTAACAGGACATTCATTCAGAACACAGAATTCAATCAGTTGAAGTTTCGTTCCCTGCACTGCTTGAGGCAAGGAAGTGGCAGAAAGACTGGTTTTGTTATCACATGTATTTTCTATATGCCTCAGGTTTGATTCTGACAACAGTATCCTTCAGTCATCATCCTCTTCCAGAAGTGAAGCTTTCTTCAGCAAAACACATGATAATGAGCTCTACGACATTTTCAGAGTACTGCACAAGGGCTGGTATATCGCTTGGGAACTTGATAGACTGTGATAGTGTACACTTACTGTTTTTACACACATAGGTATCCACAGAAACTTTCCGTGCATCTCTTTTACTTTTGAAGCTTCCAAAGAGTTCATCTGGGATAATAAACACTGAACACTTGGCCAAATGAGCAAGTTTATGCTCCTCACTAACATTCTTTCTTCTTCCCCCCTTTATTTTTCCCGTCTACAAAAAAACCTGAGTTTTTCAAACTTTAATGGGTCTAGCAAAAACAATTAGATTCTTCTGTTGTTAACCACAGAATGTTTGAGGTTGGAAGAGAGCAGTGTGCTGTCATCTGGTCCAACAGCCCTGCTCCGGCAGGACCACCTACAGCCAGTTGCCCAGCACTGTGGGCAACTGTGATGGATTTTTCAGTATCTTCAAGGGAGGAGACTCCACAACCTCTCTGGGCAACCTGTGCCAGGGCTCAGTCACCCTCACAGTAAAAAGTGTTTCCTGATGTTCACCTGGAGCCTTCTGTGTGCCAGTCTGTGCCCATTGCCTCTGGTTCTGTCACTGGGCACCACCATGGAAAAATATCCAAAGATCAGATTTTTACTATAATTTGGCAAAACACACAAGCAGAAAAATTGTCTGGCTCTTCCCAGTTCTGCATTAACTAAGAATATTGATGTTAACACTTTTCACTGGATTTTCTAAGGAAATGGATGTTGATCTCCTACAATCTGTTCTTTCCTATTCTCTTTTGAGTCTTGTCAGCCATTTTCAACCACATTTAGAGCCTGGTTCACAGCTTCGAAGATAAGTCAAAACCTCAAAGTTTCAAGTCCGTCAAACCTAAAAAAAAAAAAGAAAGCTAGGCAGGATAGAGAGGCCCAAATTAATGATTCATTGGGACAAATGACAAGCAGAACACAGTTCTTATATCTTCCTTTTTTTTTTTTTTTTTTTTTTTTTTTTTTTTTTTTTTTTTTTTTTTTGGCAGTAACTAACACATCATAGTACCCAGACTTCTGAATTAATCACAGACTGCTGTTCCTTGCCTGGTGTTGTAAATGGAATTACTGCAGTGTGAGCACAGGCAATTCACACAAATCCATAGGAAACCAGGCTTCATTAGTTCTGCAGCCCATGGACAGACTCTGTTTTTGTACTTGCCCTAAGAAACTTTTATCATGGTGCAACAGCAGCTGTCTGTGAGTTTTATACTAGTTTCCACTGTGTTAAAATGGTGCAAAAAATGTGCATAAGCAAAGCAATAGTTGAACACATGCAAAACCACCAGCTGTTACAAAATAATCAGCCCTAAATCAAAACAGGTTTGAATTTAGAAGCAGTCTGCCCACTCTAGGAGGTTGTAGGTAAAGGCAGGTAAAACTGTGTTGAGCCATTTCTCAGAGGGTATGTAATAAATGAAGAAGTAACAGATCTTTGAGCTGCTTATTAGGAGGGAAGGATACAGACTGTAAGAAGAAAATGAAAAGTTGTCTCCTTGCCTCTTTCATGCTAATTAATGCATTCAGAAGCTGTACTGAAAGGAATTTAAACTCGTGATAGTCATAAGAGAACAGATCAAAGAAGAAAAAAACCCAGATCAAGTCGAGGAAAAGAAAGCTGTACATGCCTTTCAGTTAACAGACAGAATACAAGTCTGAAGGAGGTAAGATCTGTAATTTTTTTATTCTACCCAGAATTTTCTATGTTGCTTCAGAAGGGGCTTGACTGTCTCTAAGTGAACTCTGAAAATGTTTTGTCTCCTTGGCTAGAATTCTCTTCAGTGAAGTCACTGGGTTTTATTACCTGTGTAAGGTAGGTGGATTAGCTGGATACTATCAAGTAGGATCTGTTGTGCTGTTTAATGACAGGAACATGATTAATTGTGGATTACTTCTATATTTGATCAAATAGATTTTTAACTGTTTAGACTACTTTTAACTGGATGATTATTCCTTTAAGACTGGAAATTAAGATTAAATTCTCTGCATATCTAAGTATAGATTGTCAGCAGATATAAATTAATGTAACTACCTGAAAACCAACAGATCCCTGAGAGTTTATACTAAATGGAAAGCCTGTCCCTTGAGTGTTACAGGAAATAACAGAAATAAAGAAACACCTACTTGTAAGGACGGTATAAGTTTTTCTTCTTCTGAATAGTTTTTCTTGTCCAGGTAAATGGCCTTTCTTTCTATACTCGTAAGAAATTTTGTCAGAAGTCTGCCATCACTTAGTACCTAAAGAGACCATGTCAAATCCTTCTCTGTTGCACTAAGGTGCAAATACCTTGATGTCAGTGGAGCTATTCAATTGTAGACTATAGTTATAGTTTTGAGTTTTGCCTTAAATTGGGACGATTGCATATGTATCTTCTATATATGTGTATGCATATGTATATTCTATCCTGTAGGTTTGAGCAAGACCAAGCTCACAAAATGCCCAGAAGAAACCACCATTCGGATGGCAACTTTTTCAGAGGGAAAGGACACAGCTATCTTGCAGCAGAAGAGTAAGCATAAACCAAAACCTATGTTAGCACGTAAGACGGTGAAAAAAATTTACATTGAAATAAATGTACAACATAGTATCAGAAGAAGTACCGCTTTATAGAGGGCATTTTAGCTATCCTGTAGTTGTCTCTAATGTTTGTCATTGCAGAATCATAGAGCCCTCAGTGGTTAAGATCATATGATCAGAAGTAATTTACCTTTATAATAAAATTACCAGGTTTATTGATGCTTATTTAGAAAATTCTTTTGAGGCTGTTGCAAGGTGGTCTTTACATTAAGTTTTACCTTCAGATGCACATACTTCTCTTCAGAACCTCAAAGGGGCATAGTATCACCCTAAATAATATAAGGGAACCCCCCCCTCGAAATGGTAAAATACCTTCAAAAAGCAGATGGAAACATCAATGCCATACAAATATGACTCTCAGTAAATTGTTTCTGGGTGAGACTCCACTTAAGCAGAACTAATTCAAGCTAACACTTTGTTAGTGTTGGCTTACAATAAAATATGTTGGGTCTTGGATTACTAGAGATGCTATCCCACTGGTGATGTGTTACCACTTTAGACAAATACTTGGGATATCTATATGTGGAATATGTTTCTGGTACTGGGTTCTTGGCCCCCAAACTTGGTGACTTGTCCCCCCCCAACCC
>NW_020799145.1:3145722-3162209 GCF_003259725.1 Athene cunicularia
GTATTTGTTTCTCTGTCTTCATCCCTGGGCAGAGAGAATACGCAAAGGGGAAGGCTCTCTCATAGTTCTTTCAAGGCATTTCAGTTCTCCAAAAGAAAAAGCTGGATAGTCATGTCTCAGCACCAGAAACTAAGCACACTTATCTCCAACTGCCATGAACTGCATTGGTAAGCAGTTTTCTAGATATGCGAGGGAAAAGTGACTCTCTCCCAGTATCAGAAGCAGCATTCAAGATATAAGCACAGATTTCTAATAGGACAGCTGCAACTTTAACTGGAATTGCAAGAAACTGTGTATACACTTCTCATACTAGCTTCTTGAAAAAGCCTTGTGAAAAGCAGAAAGCAGTCCCAAAACATAGAAAAGGCAGCAGTTGTTTGGAGAATTAGTTTTAACTGTTCTGGGGACAGTAACAAAACCAGTGGAGCCATCTTTTAATTTTGAAGATCAGCAGCAACACGGCTGCACCAGGAAGGACGTGAATGCCGTAAACTGTGTTCCTTGGGTCAAACAGACCTCCAGCCAACACAGGCTTGAACGGGCAGGACCAAATTGCAAGATTCAGGTACTTGTGTAGAAGAAAATCCCTCTGGCTCCAGTGGGGTTCATGCTTCAAACAGCACACAGGCAGTCCAGACAAAACAACAGCTTGTTCTGCCCCACAAATCTGCATGCATCTTCTTTCAGGCTTCACAGGTCACAAGGAAACACTCCATGAGACTGAGTCACTGAAAATGATAGCAAATAGATATAAAAGGTCTCTGGTCAGTCACATACTCCCCTCATCAGTCCCAATGGAAAAGCCTGATGGTGATTATTACAGGGTAACTGGATATAAGACATATGAAAGTATGTTAGAATGAGTTTATCCTGACTCATGTGGTCATTTTTTTTTCCTGTACTCTTTTCCCTTCAAGCATGTTACAGACTCTTCTGTCCTTGAACAGGCAGAGAGCAGGCAAAGAAAAATTGGAGAGTGAATTCTGTATGTCTTAACAGAGAAGATGTTAGCACAGGAGGAAGGGTTTTTGTTACTAGGAAACTTGCAACTACTTGGTCAGCTCGCTTTCTGACAGCCAGTGGAACTGTGCTGCTTTTCCCAAGCACGTGGTAAGCAGTAGGAAAGATGTCTGGCAGCACAGTTTGCAAAGCCTATATTCCCTAAATTGACCCATTGACACCAATTTGGTGACTAACATGTCATGAAACAAGAACTAAAGAATTATAGAGCTCTTTTTGAGTAATTCAAAGTTTGTTACTCGGGTTTTGAGGTTGTGTAGTGTTTTATGTATCAAAAAAATCCTTCTGTCATCAGCAGTTGTTGCAATATGATGAAGTTAGGATACGTTTCTCAATAAGTGCTGCCTAAATAGATTCAACAAATAAACATGAGCTGTGTCTCTGCAGGTGTGGCATTTATTTCACATTCTCTTTCAGTATTGCAATGCTGTTTGCTGGATTTACAGGCAGGGATTTTTTTTAGAAGAAGTAGTCACTGGTAGATTATTATCTTCAAAGCAATATATTCCTCATTTTAAAATGCTTAAGAATTTGGCAGAGAATTTAGCTAACTTCTTAATCTACAGAGACTGGCTGAAGTTATTGATATTTTGATATTTGTCTATTTTCTGAAGTTAAATCTGCTCCGTGCTTTTCTTTGATAATAGGATATTGATACAAATTTTTTCTCTAATCATTCTTGCTCCCAGAGGAATGCATCAAGTTCTGGTGTTAATTATTTTGTTTTGCTTTCCCAACAGAGTTCTGGGTATTGGACTCTTCATTCTGGTGCTGGCAATTTTACTTGTCTTTGGCTGCTGGTATTACAAAAGACGCAGTGGCTATAAAAGTCTGCAGGTAAGCATGGCACCTCACTTTCTAGCATGCTGTTATTTTGACAAAATATTATCATTATTTGCATTACATTAATGCAGAGTAGATCGAATCTGTAGTAGGAGGTCATTGTCTCAGGCAATATATACACTGACACATACACGGGTAAAACCAGACAATACGAAACAGACTTTGCATTGAAGATCTCAGTCAAAGAGGTAAAGAGGAAGCAGAAGCATAGGGAGATGGAGTCAGTTGCCCAACTTTGCACAACACATCAGTGAAAAAACCGATCTCAGGGAAACATTATATTGCATATTTATGCAAACCCAAGATGTGTTCAGTGTATTTTCATTTAAATAAAAATAACATATTCACTACTCATATGACTTACCCTAAATAAGGACAGATATGATTAGAGTAAATCAAGGAAGAGAAGAAAAATGTTACAAGTAAATATTATGTTCAAGTATGGGTGATGCATGATTTATTATATAAAAGTTGACTTGAAGTTTTAAGATTCACAAAAAAGCACAGCAGGTTTGAGATTTGCTTTCTAAATACTACTTTTAAAAAAATTCTTTGTGTGTTCTTAAAAACTTTATAAAAAAGCTACAATCCTTCTCATAACATCTGTTGTTAGAAGTCTCAAAGCTTTGTCCTTGAATTCCTGCTCTCTCCCATGAAAGGTAGGCCACTTTTAACCCTTTAAAGTGACAGCTTTATCCGATTATATGTTTTACAGTATCTTTTAGTTATCCTAATATTTCAAAAAAGATGTAACCATCTGGAAGTAAAAAACATACCTCTCATCTCAGTCAGCAAATCCATTTCCTTGCTGTTTCCGATAACTTTCTCCTGTTACCTTTCCAGTGATCTATCTTCATAGTGAAATGCTGCAAAAATGAAGGTAAATACACAAAAAAACCTTCAAAAAAGCAAACCAGAATTCTTTCATTTCTGCTTTGTACATCATTGCAAGAAGCACATACTTTTTTAATTCTTCTCATTGCAGATTGCTGCTTTCTGATTTTGAAAATCAAATTTTTGTTAAGCTTTTTGGCTAGGGGAGAACTGGTACAGAATGTATACAAAAGAAATGGTGTAAAATTGGAAAACGGAAAAAAAAAAAAAAAGGTTGGAGATTAAAGAACGAAATGGGTGGGATAAAAAGAAGGAGGCATTCAGGTATGTGAGAAGGTGTCAGTTTCTGCAGCAGTCCTGGACCTAAAAAATGTGATCCTCTTTTTTCTGGCAGTGTAATTAGACAATACAGGAGGGATAGTATCTCTCAGCAGAGAAGGCAGAAAGTGATAGGAAGATTAGCTCTCTTACTTGCTGACATTGTGTCTGGCCCTAATCCCAGTTTCTAATACATACGGTAAATGTGCTGTCAAATATTAAATGTTGCATAATTTGCTCCAACTTCACATTCTCTTTTTCCTTTCTTCTTCCCCGTATTTCTTTATGATCTGTTACAGAGCAAAAGCTCTAGTGTGGGCACGATACGAACCATGGTAGGTGAGGGAAGAATACTGGACTGCAAAATGGCTCTGCAGGAGTACAGAAACTTTAATCCTGTGGTAAGATGTAACTCAAGGTTTCATTTATTCACAACATATTAAGACATGCTGAGACAATCTTGGTAAACAGTCACTTGCTGATTATTTCTTTCTTGGGCTGTGCTCTCCAGATGGGTCTTTAATGCCTCTACATTAACTTAAAAAGTAGTATTTTGACCATTTTTACTGTGAAATGGGTTTTAAAAATCTACTATTAAGAATTATTCTTTTAAAAAATTCTTTGACCTACCTTTATTCTTAAGTTGCACAATCATCATGCAAACTGTAAGAATGATGTAACACCTGAATGCAGAAATATACTATACCATTCTGACAAACAACAAATGGACTGTGTCTGGCATACTCTACCCTGACAAGGATTATCAGGAAACATAAAATTTCAAGGTTTTAGCTTCTTGAATCGTTATGGAAAGATGGACATTCAAACCTATAATTTTAAAAAAGTTCAAATAACTGATAAATATGTATGTCAAGTTATGGGTGTGTTCAAATAATTTTAGAATAGGGAAAAGGCTAATTTACAACTAATTTTAAATAAACTGTCTAAATTGTTAACATGGGAAATCAGACAACATACCTGCATCAAGACTCTTGAGAAAAAGAAAAGTTTCAATATTAGTCTGAATTCTCAGTATTAAAAAAAAAAAAAAAACAACTTGCTTTTTAAAAAAAATCCTGTCCTTTTAACACTGAAACTTCTCTCTTTAGATGAATAATACAAACAGAATTAATTTAACCTGATGCAAAACCAAAAAACTTATTAGCAAAATCTAACCTTAAAAACCCTCACATAATGAATGAGTTGAGCTATGTTAAGGTGTAGTGCCATACCTGATATGAAGGTAGATAGCTTGCTGCATCTTTAATGCAATTTTCTTGTACCTCCATTGTTTTTTCAATCTTTCATACCTATTTTCCTTACCATAGGTGCCTGATGCTCCACCAGCTTATGACAAAATTGCTGCAGATCAGTCACCGCCACCTTATTCACCATGATAACATGGGAACTTAAACTCTAAACATACCAATTCAGTTTCTTCATGCTCTCTCAATTTCCTGTACTTTCTTAAAGCTAAAATAATTTTTTAAAAAAATCACATGCTTTCATTAGCAGTTACTGAAATATTCCTGCTTAATTTACAGAACTAGTGCTTGAAATGCCTCAATAAATCTGAACATGCTTTTATTTCAAGTTTTTCATTTCCTGTGGTCAGATTAACACACTGTACTCAAGTCTGTGCATCTTGCATCCTTCATAGTTCTACCAACAGTAAGTACACAGCAGTAAGTACTCTACGAGTAGAAAGTGTCAGCACCTCTACTTTCACCTTTCCCACTTAGTCTCCATTTCTTTAAAAAAGAAATAAACTATTCCCTAGAATGCAATGTACAAGAATCGGTCATAAAATGGACAAAGACTAACCATTCTCACCACCAGCAGTTCTACCATTAGTTCTAAAACTAACCTGCAAAAAGTAACTATGTTTTACAACAGGCTTTTACCTCACATCACTTGTTTATGTGCCTGTAGTGAAATAATTCCTGTAAAACACGATCCAGGCAACCGAGGAATTTCTGCTTGGAGTCAAGTTTATTTCCTAACAATCAATGGGTATAATGATGATCACCTTCAGTTTCCTTCTGGCAGTCTTGTGAGAAAGCAAAAGAATTTGGTAGATAGAGAGTTTTACGTGTTCTAACATGTTTTATGTGTTTCTAACATGATGAAACAACATGAGAAAATGTGTAAAGCCCACATTCCTAGAACAGACTAATTTTTCCAGGTTGACAGAACACTAGCAGTAATAGAAAACAAAGAATTTTGATACACGTAAATTAGGCTACATAGGCAGTTATTGTTTACTCAGACTTTTTTGGTTATGGTTTACTGGTCAGATACTCAAGATTATATGCAGATCAACAAATTTATACACAAGGCCTGGTATCTCACAGCAGGAGACAGCTAAAACTGTACAACATTAGTTAAAATGAAAAGTAGTTACAGAAGAAAAGTATTTTCTTTTCTATTTAACAATTTTTAACTACTATTAGTAAAGAATCCAGTTCTTTGTCATGAAATATGCAAACACCATAAAACAAAAAAAAGATTTAAAAATACAAGGTAGATTTACTTGTCCAACATAAACTCCATATATGGTGATAAATAGTAAGACATAGGTTTTTAGAAGTGTTTCTTTTGTAATAAAAATGCATATACACATAAAATTATACAGTAAAATTTCATACTTAATGGAAGGTAATAAATACCTGTATTTACTTGAAAGGTTATAATCATTATGTTTTTATAAATTTAGTTGATATTTGTATTTAGAAATTTAGAGGGATACTTAACCTAAAAAGCTGTCTTACATGTGTAATTTCCAATATACACCTTTAAGGAAAAAATTCTGTAGACTTGTTTAGTGACAGGAAGAAGACACAGGAAAATATACAAAATGCCATCTTATAGATACTAAGTGCCAAAGGTGTAGAACATGATGACTGCCTAATTGTTTTTGCAGAACTGGTAAGCTAAAGCTTGAGGCTAATGATCTTTAGCAACTCTGTACTCTGCAACTCTCTACCCCAGGGCAACAGGTTGTTGGGTTGATGGTTGGGCTGGATGATCTTCAAGGTCTTTTCCAACCTAGACAATTCTGCGATTCTGTGAACATCCTTTCAAAGGAATGGAACTGACATACACGTTCGTGGCTGAGAAAAATAGTGATTTCTATAAAGTACTATAAAGAAGTGAAGTGCTTAGAGTTCAAAAAGCTTTACTTGATCCCACACATTTTTCAGTAGTATTGGCATTAAATGTTACTAGTCATGTGATAACCTCATGAGGAAGTTACACTAAGTAGAAACATTAATTTATTTCCAGAACTACCTAAGGACACGCTGTTGGAACTGCTCGGCAGCGAGACCTGGAACTATTGAACATTGACACTAATTTATAGATACTTAAAGGATAGATAATCCCTCTTGGAAACTTATCCTTAGTTTTCAGAAAGTCCTCCCATTTTTTCTCCCTGTGAAAGCAGTATTTTTTCTTCATAGACACAGTTAGACAGTGGTCTTAAATTTTAATTAGTGCATGAAAATTAGAGCAAGAAATAAATGTTCATAGAGTACTATATTACATAGGTGGATGCTTCATCACTCATGCGATATATCCTCACAAATTTCATTTTTCAAATCTGGCTCTATACCCAATGAGGGTACACTGGATAGGCTGGCTGCTGATCCACTGAAAAACAGAAATACAGGAAAGGTCAGAACTTGAAAGCAAAACTTGTAATAGCCAAAGCTGTGTGCTGTAAGAACTGGCTATGTTATGTGCTTTCTGTATTACACTCAGTCACACTGCACTTGGCTAAAGACAAGCTAAAACTTTCTAGGATGTCTGTCCCCTTAAAAAGAAAGAAAAATGAATAGAAATTTCTCAGACACTACACATGGAGAATATGGTATAGAGGGTCTCACATTACACAGTCATATGACCCCAGAGAAATAAATGGTCACCAAAATTTAGATTTATAGTTTCTCTGGTCATGTACGTACAGGGAAGATGTAAAAGTCAAAGATCACCTGCTCCTCTTTTTTTACACTCTTTGCCATCAGGCTGTGATCCGATGCCATGTATTACAACCATAATTCTCAACAAACATGGTCTTCACACTTTATTTCCTCCTACCAAATGAAGAAATGAAGAAACCTATGGGCAATCTGAGTTCTCCCCCAGCATGCTGGTGAAGAGAGGTGGCTGGTCATAGATGGAAAAGGAAGCTCTGTTTGTTACTGGTCTGCATGAAACTGCTTCCATCAGAGAAGTAAACACACGATTATTAAAGCTTACCTGCACAAGAGGATTTTAGCAACATCTCTATAGCTATGCATACAACCCTTGCATAGATTAAATGAAAAACTTGAAAACCAGGACTTTCGTTAGTAGCATGTTTTGGTCAGATTGGTAAATTATAACAGCAGTAGCAGTTGCGCCATCTGTGTTTGGAATCATGGTATGATCCTCCTGGATCATCTGCTTCCTAATGAGGTTATGAGACTCAGTGTAGCCTTAAAAAACTCCAGAATATTGGTCAGCCACCCCAGCTATTTCACAAAGGTGAAATGTAGGAGGTCCTGATGAGTCCAACCTTCCCAGCACATTGAGCCATGTAGCAAAATGCTGACTGGGCCAAGAACCATAAGGTATATACCACATATGTCAGAGATCTATGAAAAAAGAAAGTACCAGGGGCTCTTCACAGGAAGAACTTGATTTCTTAGAGTCTCACCAGTCCAGTGTAACGAGATGCAGATGGTTGCCAGGACAATCCAATGACATTCGCCTCTGCAGTCTCTGTTGGTTTAATACCTGCTGCAGCTGGGGATATAGACAGATTATCTTGGCCTCACAAACTATATCAGTATCAGCCAGATTGCTTGTAATTTTTCAGTTAAATAAAACCTCGAAAGCATATTTTGACTCACATTTATGTCTAATACTGGCAAAATATTCCTTACTTTGTTCACGTATGTTCATGTATTTATGTAACATAAGAGTACACTTTCTTGCCTTTAAAAGCAAAATTATTTTCTCTTCTTATGTAAAAGAAACAGGTTACAGAGTTCCTCTGTGCTTTGGAGAAGTAGCATTTATTAATTTGTACTTTTCTGTTGACTGCATATTAAACTGTGCAACAAAACTAGAAGACTGCTGTGTATTTATGCCATTTCATTAAATGTATCTTGTTGTCCATTAGATCTGAAAAGTGCTTGAAAGTTTCCAGTGTTGTCTTTTGGCCACAGAAGTGCCCTGAACTTTCCATGTAGTATGAAAGGTAAACCAGCTGCAGTATAAAGTTAAGAAAGCTATGGATAGCTACTATTTACACATCCCATACATGCTGACAGCTAAAAACCCACCCCTGTGCACTATTTGGAATTGACTCTCCATATTCTTCATCCTCACACAATCCTGATTTTCACTTTACTTCCTTTCCCCAGAAAATCCTTGGCTCAAAGGCAGCTTCCAATAAACGGAAGGAACCATTACTTCTCTTCCTGTAAAAATTCAGCTCTTAAGACATTTTGTCCACATAGGTACTATGTGGACACAAAAGGCCACATTTTTTGGGGGGAGCAGTGTTCCTAAATGCTTGTGTTCATGGGAACTCGAAGGACAGATCCTTGTCCATCTCATCCTCATCCACCCTGAACCACCTCTCAAATTTATCCATCAAAAGAGAACCAGAGACCATTGGGCCATATTTTACCAGGTAAAAAATGGCAGAATGTAGAATCCACTGTGACACTACTGACACCTAAGCTACAAGCCACAGTTACTGCCTTCTCTAGTTCCCTGAGAAAACTCTTGCCATGTGATAGTGGTAAAGCCTACTCTTGCTGGACTCACGTGGGTCAAAACCTAAACAAAGACTGAGCAGCGGTGTGCCTTCACATTTCCAAAACATTTTAGTATAGTCTCAATTACACGTTTGGACCACATGCTTTATTTGCTCATTCTCTGAGAGGTACATCACATGAGTTGAGTACAAGTCAATACAAGGCAGAGAGTGATGAGCTGATATAAATACTTTGGTCTTTCAATACTAATTTTGTAAGGTCTTTTCAACTCTGCTGGCTTCCATTTCTGGATGGGAGAAACAGACTTCGCTGCACATTCTGGATGTTCTCTGCTTAGACAGAAAAGCAGCCTTCTTTTTTTCCTGTTCTTTCTTGAATTTACCTTATCATCAGTTGTATTATTGTAGCTATTAGGGAAAAGAACTGACTCATTTGTGGAAGAGTATTTTCTAAGAAAAAGGTCTGATCTTCCGATTTATATCAGTTTGTCCTTTCCCATTTATCTTGGCAGAAGTAATTGATTTCTGTTTCTGCATACCATCACTTACACCTCAAGTAACTCTTTACTGACACTCAGGACCAAAACAGCTGCCCCTTCTAGGCACTGATCAGCACTAGATTTGCTGTCTGCAGTTTTCTGCAGGAGGAACTTTAGGCTTATCATCTGCTAAGTATATTCAGAAAAATCTTGGAATTGCTTCCATATTTGCAGTAAAACAACAAAATCATACAGTAAGTGTGAATATTCCCTGAACATTAACCTCCTGTAGAGGCATATTTGCAAGGACTAAAAGGTATCGGATGTCTACCTTGTAATAAATTACTCCTGTTTCTGTATCTCCAGAAATCTCTTCCTGAACATTTTTAGTGTTAACAGAGATTTAAAAAGCCTGGCTTTCTTACATTTGTAATCTCCAAGATATGCAGTCCACATGCTCTACACCTCTTAATTTTTGGCCTTACCAACAGGAAGAAAAACAGTATTTCATAGCCAATTCCTCATTCAATATTTCAGCTTTTCAGCAGGATTCATGCTTCTCTTCTACCACTTCTTAAACTAGAGAAGCAATTTTATGCTTTTATGTCCATTGTATTTTTTGCTCTGCTTCTCTGAATTACCTCTTACCTTTTTCCAGTGTCCAATTCTCTGGCTGCAAAATCTGTTCTTTCATGTCACAGACAAGTTGAGGCAGAGTTCACACAATTCTCCTGAAATTACTGTTGGAGGCTGTATATATATAATGGGGAAAATTAATTCATACTTGATCTATTTCTTGTTCTTTCCACTAAGCATTCTGTACTGGCTACTACAGTGAGATAAATGCCCAGTCCAAGGTGCAGTTCATACAAGACTGGACTGCTGTACCAGCTGTTATCATTTACATTCCATGTACCAAAGTCAGAAACTCACTTTCAAATATGGGCTGTTTTTTAACAAAAGGTTATGTTTTTGCATCAATTTCTTAGGACATGGAAGGAGGAAAATACCTTAGGACAGGCGTCCTCCATCTTTTATGTTTGTCTATCAAAGGCTCTTCTATCATCACCTTGCAGAAAAGCAAGAACAATATTTTGAAAGCATAATATATAGTTGAACTGTAGAATACTGGCCAGACAAGCCTCAAACCAACTATTGTAATGTTAGTATTGGCATGTTGCTAATATGAATTGACAAGGTTTTTTTATAAATAGATGTAAGCAATTCCTCCTCCCCAGTAGTTGAATATAACACTAAAAATATCTGCTTTTTATACTGCTTAAACTGATTCCATCATAATTCCACCCTTTCTTTGTTGTAACTAAGACACTCTGTAACCCAATCACTAATCCCTCTTTGAAATTTTATTTTACTGCTGCATGTGATTAAAAAAAGGGAGTGAGGAAATGATTCTACAAATATTAGCATGTTATGATGATGGGATCTCAATGTATATGGCTGTACTAGGTGCCCATGACCTATAAATAGGCAAAATAGTCTGATCTTGTACATTTACTAGAAGCAATCAATATGAACAACTCATTGAAGAAGAATATTGTCCCTTTTTTATGACATCAATATTGACAAGCAAGGTTCTAAAGCCCGAAGGCAATCACAAAAATATAGTGGTTGCTTTCCTATCTTGTTTTCCCATTGTATTTAATTTTTATAAATGCTACCTCTCAGTGCCACTAACTAATTGAAAACAATTTCATTTTCTAATTAATTTTTCTTCTTTGTAAAAAGCAAGAATAGGGGAAAATGAAGCAGTAATCTAGTTGTCTAACCTTTAGTTATGCACGGGATGCTGGAAGAGGACTCAGGGGACACAGGATCCTATTCCCATGTTGCTATGAAAAACTCTGTATTTCAGTGTCTTCATCTGAAAAAGGTGGAAATTCATATTTGTGCACATTTTAATACACTGTGTTATAAACTTATTTCAAGAAATATTATAAGCAATTAATTTCCCTAATTTACATTTTATTTTATTAAGGGATTTAAATTTTCTTTAATTTACATATCATTTCCATTGAATGTGTTCAGTTCAACTGAGATTGAAATAAAAGATACTGTAAGAACAGCAACTTTCTGCAGAACTTCTAGACTAACCGAATATGAAATAACAAAGTATCCTGGTTTTCAAGATTAACCGGACATTCAGGTATGACTATTGATCAGGAAATTCAGTATTTTGAGACAAGAAGACATGTTTATCAAGATCATAAAGTTTCTTTTATGCCAATGTGGTTTCAAGGAAAATATTTAAAATACAACATAATCTGTGACATATTTGCAAAAGTGGCCTCTTCAACAACTCATAAAATTTTATCTGGGTGCCGATGTGTATAAAATGATCATGCACCTAATATACAGACTTAAGCTTGTATCCTATGCACAAAAATTAGAGCTAAAAAATCATCATATTCAAAATCTTTACAGCAGTTTGTCCTTCCACAATTTCAAGAGAGATTAAACAAACAAAAGTAAAAAACATAGAGAGATGAGAGTGTCAGACATGCACTGGTTTCAATAATTTGGTTTAAAGATCATGTCTTTACAGCCACGATGTTCTGCAAGCAGTATAGTCTTACAGAAGGAATTGAATTTATTTTGACACTGCTGTGTATTTTGTTTACAACCAATATTTCTACTAAAAAGCTAGTACAAAGCTAAATAATGGTCAGAGACCCACCTCAAAAAGTGGAAAAATTAGGAGAGAAAAATCATCATCACACTGCTAAGTAGATTCATAGTGCTTTTAGAACATGCACTATTCTGATCCCACATCCCAAGGATATAGTAAAACTGAAAAATGTACACACAGTGATGACATTAACTAATTGCTTCCATATAAGAAATAATTGAATTGACTATGTCTCTTTATTCTAGAAAAGAGAAACCATCATAGCAGAGGTCTACATAGGCCACATGGAAAAATGAATAAAGAGCAAAGGCTTATTGTATCTTTCAATATAAATATTGTTTGCATCAAATGAAACTAGCAGGTGCAAGGTCTGGAAACAAAATCTAGATTTATTTACACACTGTGTGAAAAACTCTTTTCCACAGTGTGATGATCTGATGAAACCATAGTTATCCAATAAAGAACTTTAATAAAGGAAATGGTGTCTGTGGAAATGCTGGGAGAGTGCAGGTAACAGCAGAAGACATGGTGAGAGGCAAGGGTCCTGGGGAGGTAGGGTCACACTTCTCTGGGGCTGAACTTCTATCTTGAGCTCTGTAAAGAGTCAACAGAGAAGCCATTTTCATGACACATGCACTGAAAGGAAAGGTCAGGCAACAGTCACTCCTACAGGGAGTGGGGAGTAAGTCCCAATGACCCCCAAGCCTCCTGACCATTTCTAGAAGAATTTGAAGGTATAAACTATGTATGTACCAAAGCAAATAGCATTTGAGAAGCACAGCCTGCGCATGATGCCTAATCAGCCTAATGAGTCTAAGTGCCCACCTGAAGGAGAGGCAAGGAATTATAAAAGGACAAGTGTCAAAGCCCTGGGTGGTGCCCCTCTGGAGCTGGATCCCCAGGCTAGCAGGACCAGTGCTGGAACCAGGACTAGTGAAAGCTTTCTTTGTCTGCCTCTCTTTCTCTCCTTTTCTCTTTCATTCTTTATCCCTGTGTATAAGGCAAGGCTTGTCAGGCCACGTTTAAGATTTATTGAGGCATGTTAAAAGATTTGCTGCTAGTAGGTGTATGTTGTAAGGTTTGAGATTTGTCTGCATATGTTATGAAGTCTGTTGCTTGTTGCAGAGGTTGCAAGGCTTATTGACAAAGTTTCATGCCAAATTCTGTTGTGATTGAATAAAAAATGAGTTTTGTGAATTGAAGAATCCCTGGTTTCGTTTCACCTTAATCCTGACCTGGGAACTGGTGAATCTGAGTCGTTGTCCTGAGAAACAGGGAGATGACACACAGGACACTGTGGATGGTAATAGTTTACATGTGTTCAGCAATACTTCATGCTTGTTCAGGAATTCTAGAAAGGATTGGTCAATTTAATCAAAAATACACTCAGGGCTATTAAACTGAAAAAAAAAAAATCACAGCTGTCTGAGGAAGAGTCTGGCTCACAGACAGCGAATACTGGGAGAGTATCAGGCCTGTCATTATGCTCTTTTGGACTGCTACTGTTGACTACTCCAAGAGACATGATGCTAGGATAGATGGACCTTCAATCTGATACAGCATTACTAACCTTGAGTCAGTAAACTCACTTCAGGTGCAGCTTACAGACAACACACTACATGAATTTACCTCTTCGTGAGCACCTCTCATAGCTCTTTTTAAAGGAAACAGCCTCATCATAACATTTATTTTAATAAAAATTATTAAAGACAATTCAAGCTACTAAAATTCTGTGCGACTACAAAATACAAGAAAAAACAACCATGAAACAAACTCTGTTAAGAGGCTATGGAGCCCCTTCAAGTGCCAATTTTTAGTAATTTTCTGACCTACATACACAAGACATTTAAAATACGTTTCTCTTATTTATGAAGAGAATTTTTGCTTCACTTTTCACATTGTACTCTGCTGTGTCACACAGTGAAATCAGAGTGGGTTTGACTGACTTGACAGGAACACACTTGGTTTGAAAAGGTGCTTTTGACTCCTAATACTTGTGAAATTTAATTGCTTCTAGTATGGTAGAGGCAGAATCCCTAGAAAAAGATGGCAGCACACACACATGGGTTTGAACAGTGAGACAGTGAGTGTAATTTTCTACCCAAAGCAAAGCAAAATTATTTGCAGAATATGTCCAATTAGGTAAATAACAAAGATATCATCCAGAATGTTGAAAGTTGTTAATAAACCCAAAGTTGTGTGTATAATATAGTGTCTGAATATCTATATATAATATCTGAAAGGGCCTAAAAGCAAGCCATGTTACAAGCTTTGAAAAGTTGAACATGTTTTCTTCAAAGATTGATTTATATATATTTGCTTGTAAGTGTAAATGTCTTTTTAACTTCAAGTAAAGATGCAAGGTAGCTCTGCTTTTTCATTACATCTATAACCTACTTTTTGACACTCTTTTTTGTGCTATAGGTAGCACAATATATTTGGTACAGAGATCAAAAAATATGTAGCAAATTTTCAGTGGCTATTTACTTTCACTTGAAAGAAAGTCTTACTCCAACTGACATTTGTATTACCAGAGAAAAGAAAGGAATTTTATTAACAAAAATCCCTAAAATTTGTTCGTACAAAGTAATGAATCATACGAACCCACTACATAGCAATCTCAAGCCTTTCTCCAATAGGATTTGGGATCTGAACATGTGTCCAGCAGAGAATAAAAGTCCATGAAAATTCTAATTGAACTGAATCAAACTTTGCATGTTACAAAGTTTATGCCTGCCAAATTTTAAAGTATTTATAAACCAATTATAAAATATCGTACTAATTCACAAAATTTGTAAGAAATCATTCCGTTAAGTAGCTTGAGTTCTATTCTATTAGAATTGATTATAGCAGAAATCTTTACTGTTTTGCACACAGAAAAATGTCATGCAAGATTTTTTTTCTTTATCTGCAATAGTAGAACCTAGTCTTAAGCTTTCCAAACAATGCAGATATCCACTCTGCAACAAACATAAAAATTACAAAGGAAAAACAGCCACTGACATAGACAAGAAAAAAATCCAAGAAAGTCAGTCCCAAGATTCCACCGGTGAAATGGAAATAAAGTGAGTTGCTGGTATATATGGTTTTAGAGTATATACAATGTCCATGAAGAAACTGCCATTCTCTGCCATCTTCCTCTGTTTGAAAAGTCACTTGCAGCATTCAGCTGCAAAATGCTGGCAGATTTTAAAAGCCTTAATATTGTAAACTCTGGCAGGCAGACATGACTTACGACTAAATGTCTTCAAAATTAATTACATAACACCTTTATTAAAAAGTAGGAAAAGTGTACTAGGTAGCTTTTTTCTAAAATAAAAACAAACCTTTTCTCACCACAAAACTGACAGCTTCCATCTTTTCTAGCCCTGAGATAAGATAAAGATTGCTGATTGAGAAAGAGGCAATTTCTTAATTCAGATTTTTTTAGTTAGAGCAGAAAGGGAAGGTACCTATGGAAGGCACAAGCCTTTCTTCCCCCCACTTTCCCAGAACTCTAGCTAACTAGTTACCAGAGTGCTTTTCAGAACAATATGATGGGCAGCCAACATAGATGGAGCAAGCTGTGGTCTTATTCTTCAACCCAAATTCCAAATTGCCACTGTGTGTAGCAAATGGAGAAGGAGAAAAATCAACAGGATGAGGAACATAAGCTTAGGCTTCATCTTGATGAAAATCAGTCTAAGACTGCTCCTAAATATAGACCTGTAAAGCTTTCATCCCCCTCTGAAGTCATAGATATCAAAAAGGCAAATAATATTAATGAATTCTTCTGAGATCTTCCCTTCTAGTTTCTAAAAAAAAAACCAAAACACCAACCAAACCAAAAAAACCCCACCCCAAAAATTGCAGACATACTCAAGTATTTAGCCTAAGACTGAATCTTCCAAGCAACTAACTGAGATTATGATTTCATATTTTAAACGAGCACTTCTAAAATCATCACCTTCCATAAAATGAGCTGCTAGACAGGCACACTTTCTTTATATGTTAAGTCTCAAAAGATACCAAAAAACTTAGCTGTTTCCATGAACACTGGAGCAGGCACCTGTGAACTCAGCTGATCTGCAGAAAATAATCCAAGGGTTTTATGAGATCAAAAGATGAACTTAAGACAACATACACTGCATACATGGCATAAAAGGGGAAGGTTTATATAATATGTGTATTATTCCCAGTCAAAGGAATAATAAGGCCTCCTTTAATACTGTGAGATGTTTTAGCCCTATCCTTCCAGATAGACCATTTAAAAGCTAAAGAAAAAAATACAGATCTAGGAAGCATGACTGGTGAAAAAAATGGGTAGCTTGTTATGGCTAGTCAGAATACTAAAGAGTGACCTTGGTACAGTTACCAGATATGTAATAATGCATACAAGGCTGTAAAAGAGAGAATAATGAACTGTTCCAACAGGTCTATGGCTTTACGACAAAACATGGTGGTCCTGACCAGCAACCAGTGTGACTTAAGACTGGTGTCTGGGAACCCCATTTCTAGTCTTACAACATCACTGGAGATTATAGGCAATATAAAAAAAGATTTATTAAGAATGGATGAAGTATAGGTTATCCCCCCC
>NW_020799145.1:3162259-3222260 GCF_003259725.1 Athene cunicularia
TAACCCCCCCCCCCCCCGTATTAAGATGATTAACAAGGTGGCCTTCCTTCCATCTCCTATCAAATCATGTGAAATGTAAACCACAAAGAAGTGCATAAGATAGTAACTATTTTCATTCTACTATATTTCAAAAGCTGAGACACATCTGCATTAAGTAGGAAGACGTATATAAATGTATGGAGACACGGTGTAACAGATACACATATTTTTAGACTACTGACAAGCCAAAGAAGTACAACAACTTGATTTATTATATGCAGATTCTTCTGCATTGTTGCTAAACAGTACACTGGTCCAAAGTTACTAAAATACTTAAAAAAACTATACATTATGTAAACAAAACATAAATAAAACAGCATAGTTCTTTGTACATATAGTTTAGTACAGATTGTTAGGAACTAATGAATATGTACAATTCTATACCATAGATTGCATTTTTACAATGCATAAATATTTTTTATTTTACAGAAACAAATCAAAAATAAATCTGACAAACAAAAAGGAGATATATACTGTCATAAACACATGGCAAACAGTCCATACTCTAAGATGGAACATGTGCAAAAGGCTAGATTTCTCCAAACTAAAAAATGTTTAATGAACCCATTGGTAATTTCTGACCTTTTTACTAAAGAATACTCTGAAAACCTCTCTGACAAACTGAACAATTTTTTCTTCCTCCTAAGCCCCAGAGGTAAACAGGAAAGAACTGTAACCTTAAGTAATTTTGAGTAAATCAACTGTTTCAAACAATGTAAGAAATTATTCAATAGTTACAACTTGTAAAGTCAGAAGAATGCCCCAAAATTTCAGAGTGGCTCATTTGTGGTAAATTCAGGATGCAGCTTTGTCAGGTTTGTCAAGGCAAGATGACTGAGGTGCAGGGAAGACAGTGGTAGGATTTTTGCTTGTGGACACAACCACAGAAGGCAGTAATGAAGACAGGGAAGAAACTTTTGATGCTGGAGTATTTATAGCATTCAGAATGGCTCCCTCTGGACTGACCAACAGTTTTTTCACAGAAGTGTCTAAGTGAAACACTGAAGTGTTGCTTGGTAAATGAGAGTTCAGAAGATGAACAGCAGAAACCACAGATGATGTTGTTACAACATTAACAGGAGATTTTATCACTGAAGACACAGATAGAGATGCTGCAGACAGTGGAGTAGATGAGCTAGCTGGAGCGCTAAAGATCTGCTGTGTTGCATGTATGATGGGTAAAGCATGTGCAGAACCAAAAGAGTTCACAATTTTTGTAGGGCTTTTCAAAGGATGTTTTGATAATTGCCAGTTTAATGAATTACTTGATGCAATCATGATTTTCGAGGTTATGGGATTAACAGTTGGTACACCTTGAACCTCCTGATCATGGTTAATAATTGAAGGAGGAGTCTGTTTTGTATTACAAGAGAGAAGAAGAACATGGCTGCCAGCTCCAAGGCCTTGTGGCGGAACAACAAAACAAGTACCATTAATCATTATCTGAGTCCCAGGTGCCAAAGGCATACAGGTGTTAATGACTATTTTCTGTTGTATGCAAGGTTCATTCAACTGACCTCCTGCCTTGCTTGTTAAAGCTGGTGAAGCTGCAAACGTCTGAATGGTAGAAGCACAAGTGTAAGCATGACTTTGTTTCTCTGTACCAGGAAGCACCTGCTGGCCTCGTAGGGAAGAATTGGGAAAACTAATGACTTTACCTGTACTTGGTGATGGAGGGGGCAACAGACTCTGAGGTTTGTGAATATCTGCATTATTTGGCATAGCAGCTGAAACTCCTGATGACTGAAACTGAAGCAGTGCAGGCAACTGACTTTTTGGTACTGGAGGAGGAGCTGGAACTGCTGACAACTGAGGAACTGTATGTAACACCTTTTGGGGGGTGGTTGAAGGTCCAGAGAAACTAATGACTGGAAACCGCAAAGCAGATGCTAAGTTTTGAGGTGATACTGTTGGTTGTGTTGTTGAAATCAGCACAGATGAAGCAAGATGTCCTGTTTTCACAGTTGATATTCCCACAGTATTTCCAATATTTGATGTCCACAGTCGATTACCCAGAATTGGCCTTACTCTTGAGGGATCATTTCCACTAATCAAGACAGTGGGCTGTGTCCCAGAAGTTGTCCCACTTGATGTTACTGAAACAGATTCTGCTGTTGTTACTGTAAAAGCATTTTCAACTTTTGTTGCAAGACACACAGAGTCATTAACTGACATGGCACTTTGACTCACAAAACACGGAACAGGAACCAAAGTACTACCACCTGATAAAGACAGAGCCAAGCCCATGCTCTTTTTGTCTTCTCCTTTAGAAATGGCAGGGCGTGAAATATTAACTGGTGGAGCCTGTTGTGCATTGTCTTTAGTATTTACAATTGTTTGACCTATATTTAGTCCAATTTTCACATCCTTTACTTGAGCAACAGTTGGTGATGAATTTATTCTTACTGGTGCTCCCACTGTAGATGGGATCAGAACCAGCTGTGGTTGCTCTGTGGCACTAACAAAGGTTTTGCTCAGGGAAGAAGGAAGCTTATGTTTCAATGACTCTGCAACTAGACTGGTGGTTGATGGGCCATTGGCAATTTGTGTGTTAATGAAAAGCAACTTCTGAGCATTAACACCAGTGGATGATGGAGAGGGTATAATACTGACTCCTGGTGTCCCACAGGGTGATAAAATAGGTGGATTTGTGACTAATGTAAGTTTCTGGACTGGAGTACCACTGATTAAATCTCCATTTGTTGCTAAATTAGACTCAGATCGTATAACAGGATTTGTTTTAGTGTTAATATCACCTTGTGGCTGCATAGAAGAATTTGGGGTTATGACAGTGCTATTTTGTCCAATGCAAGTCACACTAGCAGGGCTATTTGGAGTTCCTGACATCAAATTGCTAGCTAATGAAATGGACGATAAAGGAGGTGAGGACACACAGCAGGAGTTCTCTATTACTTGACTCAAAATGCCCCCAACAGCAGGCTGCTGTAATGTGAATTTGATATTTTTCTCCATTGCCTGTGTAAAATCAGTTGGGAAACTTGGAATGTTAACAGAAGAAGCTGTTGAGGGGGCAAATCCAGAAAGAGACAATTGTCCAATACGTGGGAAACCAGACGTGGCTGTTGCTACAGATGGAAGAGTAGAGCATGATAATGCTGTGGTTTTTGGCACAAGAAAGGCCTGAAGTTGAGGTGCATAAGTGAAAACTGAACTAGAAGATAAACTACTAGGTGAAATCTGATCTGGGTTTGTTTGCACTTTAACAATTCCTGTGTTTCCACCTCGTGTTGTGACCAGAATAGACTGTGATTCTCTTACACACACAGTCTTCAGCTCTTGCCTAGTTTCAAAGGAGTCAGTTGTCTGCTGTGTTGCAAGGCTATGACAGGCAGAAGCAGTGTTTGTAGACCCACTGAATGCTGTTGCTGATATCAAAGACTGGCTAGCTGTGGAAAGAGTAGGTAGAGTCAAAGACACAGGCAATGTGGCAGTTGAAATTGTAGTCTTGATTCTGTCAGTTTCAGTTTGGCTCACCTGAAATGTTGATAAGTTACTTGCTGAAGTTACAGCAGGCAATGGTTGTGTAGTGTTCAGGGGACCAGCCTCTTGTGACAAGGGAGTAACATTCTTGTGAAAAACTGTACTAGGTGACTGAGTGGTAGTGTTTGTAGGGCATGTTACCAGAACAGGTGTTAAAGAAACACTGACATTTGATACTTCTGGTAAAGTTGTTTGGTGCAGCTCAGATGATTTTTGCTGTAGTGACTGAATGTCCTTGGATACAATTTTTCCTTCCTTCTGCTGAATAAGAAAACTCTTAGGTAAAATAACAACTTGTTGCATCACTTTTTCTCCAGTTTTAGGGTCAATCACAGGTTGTATTTGAATTTTCACAGAGCTGTTGTGAAGGTCTATTGGTACACATTGGCCATTTGGCATTTTGTATACCATTTGTAAAGGAGTCTTTGAACTGGTCTGGCAGGGCAATGCTGATTTTATCAGTGATGATTCCAAAAGCGATAAAACAGGCTTTTCAGAAGTAGATACAGTTATGTCAGGAGGAGGTGACAGTTGATTTGTTAAGGTCACTTTGTTACCAGTATTCTTGGCAAGCAAGGCCTGGATTGGTTTGGTCCCTTTCAAGAAGTTTGATACCGATGTTGGAGGAGCTGTCAAGGTAAATGATTCAAGAGTTGACCCTTCAAATTGTTTCAGCACAGTCAAACAGCTATCTGGCTGCAGGGTACTTTCTGAACTGTGGACTACAGCCTCATTAGTGCTCAGTTTAGCTTTCTTCCTTGGTGAAAGCTCATTAGTGCTTTGATCCAGACAACAATTTTGCTTGGACTGTCGTTTAACACATTTGGGCAGTGTCTTCTGTATTTCTTTTGAGGTTGATTCTTTTTTCAGAATTCTGTTTTTTCCTGCAGGTAAATTCATCTCCAGTAGTTTCATTTCATCTGAAAGGATATTAAAACAGAAACTGTGTTTTACACATTTGCAATTGATACCTCTATATAACAATTTTACAGTGTCTAGCTAATGGCAAAATGCTAGTTTGCAAGTGTAAAGAAGGAGAGTATCAGCTTCTTTAAGGGCATCTGGTCAAGCACCTTTTACAACGCCAAAAGAGGGTAATAAGGAAAGGAGGAAGTCATAAACAAGAACATACAGAGACACAAACCTGACCAGCATGGGAGACAGTGAGGAAAACCAAACCTGGTCATTTGTACTAATTGATGAAAGAATGTGAGAGTTTGAGAATGTTTATTCCAGAAAGGTTATCTTGAGGGGAAAAAAGAAGCTGGAAGAAAAATATACAAATACCTAACAAAGCAAACGTGGAGACAATGACAAGAAACAACCTAACCAATCACATCAATTGATGGGCTATCAAGAAACTGCAAGTGCCCCTTTCCAGGAAGATCAACCTGGACTTTGCAACTGATATGACTGTAAACCAGGGGAGATCCTGGATACTGGGCTGAGAGGGGTGAGGGAATCAGTGGAGCAATAAAAACCCATGAAGGGATGTGTAGGAGGGAGAGCTGCAAGGACAGAGCAGGAGGTAGCAGCCTGTGTGCTGGCTGCTGGGGGGTGAGTGTCTGTATCTTCCCCAAATCCAGGTGCATGGGGAGAGTGTGTGTATATGCACTGGCAAACTTCAAGCTGGACTAGCCAGTGAGCAGGGAAGCCTGCGGTCTGGGAGGGCATATCAGGCTGACTTGTGAGTGTGGAGCACCTGGGGGACAAGGGTGTGAGTGCCCCATGTTTCATACTGAGCACTGAGCTGGACCAGCCAGTGAGCAGGGAACACATGAAGTGGGCAAGAGGGCCCAGGATGCAGGCAGGGGTGACAGGTAGACAGAGGGGCTGTGCGTTGAGGTCCTGGCAAGGTTTTAGCAGCGTGGGGCTGCAGGGCCTGTGTGAGGAAAGGTCAGGAACTGCCCTATGACAGACACAGCTGGTTTCAAAACAGATCCAGTGCAGGACATGGCTGAGACCATAAGGCAAGCTGGTGATACCTTATGGAAAATGCTGCACCAGAAGAGTGTGACAGAGAGAGGTGAGGAAAACATGTTGGAGAAACAATCCTGTAGGTATCAAGGTAAGTTAAGAAGGAGAGGAAAGAGGTGCTCCAGGTACTGGAATGGATTGCATACTGAAATGCAACCTGTGAGGACCATGGTGAAGCAGGTTGACCCTCTCCCATGGAGAGCTAGCTGGAAGAAAGTATCTACATTGCAGCCTGTTGAGGACCCCATTGCACAGCAGATGAACATGCCCTCAAGGAAGTTGCAGCCCACGGAAAGCCCACAGTGGAGCAGGTTCCTACAGGAACTGTGGCTTACAGGGGACCCACATAGGAGCAGTCTTATCCTGAAGGACTCAAGCCTGTGGAGAGGAGCCACACAAGCAGTTTGTGAAGGACTGTATCACATGAGAGGGACTCCACACTGGAGCAGGGCAAAAGTGTAAGGAAGAAGCAGCTGAGACAAAGTGTTATGAACTGACCTCAACTCCCAATCCCCATACCCCTGTGCTACTTGACAGGGGAAGAGGTCGAAGAAATGGAAATGAAGTTGAGCCTGGGAAGAAGGTGGAAATGGGGCATGGGGAGCTGTTTTAGTTTTTGTTTCTCACCATCCTACTCTATTTTTAGTTGGCAATAAATCAAATTAATTTTTCCCAAGTGACTCTGTTTTGCCTGTGACAGTAACTAATGAGTGAGCTCCCTGTCTGTATCTTGACCCATAAGCTTTCCCATCTTAATTTCTCTCCCTGTCCGGTTAAGGAAGGGAATTGACAGAGTGGCAGGGTGAGCATGTTGCAGCCAACCAAGGTCAACCCACCATAAATATAAATTCTGAGCAGACCTACTATGCTATCAGAGAAATACTTAAGCACAAAAAAGGCGAAACCTTGCATTAATCAGAATTTTCATCTTGTCATGTCTGCCCTCTTCTAGTCTACATGTGTCAGACATGCATCACAAACTATTTCAGTATTATCACCAAAGTAGTTCAAGTAAAAAGTAGGACAAACTCACACGGAAAAGTTAAGCTCCTGAATCAACTTGATTCAGCTCCTAAATCAAGTTCAAGCTATCAAATTCCAGTAAATGCTTACCATTGTCTGGGTGATCTTTTTTGTGAACTTCCACATGTTCTGCAGACTCTGAAGATTTACAGCATACTACTGCAAAAGAATCTTTGCCAGAATCAACTTCACTTTCATCATTACTCCACAATTCTCCAGCAAATTTATCATGGTCTGGATGTTTTTGAAAGTCATCATAGTCCTTCTTCAATCTAGACCTTGAAAATAACAAAACTAACTTTACTAAAAATACACACTGTTTTAAACATATTTTTATTTGTTTGCTGCCACACAAAAAGTTGTTGTAGAGTTAATTGCCTCTGCTCTTCAAAAAATTTCAGGGTACCTCTGTCTGCAAGTCTCTAAAACCCAGAAAACGTTAAGTGACAATAACATCCCTTCCCTCACCAAAACTGAATTCTATGTCAGTAAGTCCTGTAACAATATGGAAAAAGTCTGAGTCAAATATCACCATCAATGTTTTACCGCATCCATCTTCTGTTTCTTTCTTCATCTTGCATTGTGACAGATTTACCTGTATGGACTTTAGTATTAACTGTAACAAGTCTACTCTTTCCTCTGAAGGCAACCCAACTAGAGGAATTATATAAAACTCATTTTTCTTCAATGCATCATGCTTTTGGCCCAGATATGGAAATGTAATGTAAATTTCTCTGAGTAAACTTTCTTATCTCTGAGCCATTAAAACAGCTGCCACTATAATTTCTATAGGCTCACACTCACACTAAAGAACATGCATATGATGGAAACGCATAGCTGCTTTACTCGTTTGAATATTGTCCAGAAACACACCC
This sequence comes from Athene cunicularia, assembly GCF_003259725.1. NCBI lineage: Eukaryota > Metazoa > Chordata > Aves > Strigiformes > Strigidae > Athene > Athene cunicularia. The sequence continues at coordinate 3,169,675 of NW_020799145.1, forward strand.
ACTTACCTTGATACTCCTGAACTGCTACATATTACCGTTGTCCCTTCTTCTAAACTGTTGTCTAGATGAGATCTAAGGGGTATTTTACTGTACACACACAGTGAACTACAGGATTCAGCTGGTGGTAACCAACACAATATTCAGGAAGATTATTCAGCAATTGAATTAATAGATTATAGTAATTAGCACCTTGTATGGAATATAATCTACACTATAGTCTGGATCTAATCCTTATGACAGTAGGAGTAAGACTGTAAATTTACCCATTCTCATGTGTTAAAGTAACAGTGACTGCAGCAATGACCAGATGCTCCCTAAGAGATGGAGAGGGAAGAATCAAGCAAGATGTCACATCTGGCAGGGCATGAGCCTCACCAGCCAGGACACCTGAATGAATAGGGCAGGCTTGGGTGGGTAACTGAGTTCAACTAAGAGACCAGATTAACAGGCAAATTTCTGGTGCTGAGACAGGTCTGAAGTCAAAGTGGGAAGTCAGTTGACAAATTCAGTTCAGGATCAGGTCCAGTCATGGCTGCCAGGGTCAGGACCCAGTCAAGTGATTTCTGGGCGGGTCCACAGTGACAACAGAGGTCCAAGGTCAGTCTGAGGGCCAGTCCAGATTAGCAGGGCCAGGCACAGGAACTGCTGTAGTTGAACTGGAAACTGGCATTCCTACGGCAGAGATTGAAGGCTGGAGAATGATCTGAAATGGGGATCCTGGGCTCACAGGTAGGTGATGTGAATGGAGGCCCAGGTGATACCTAATAGTTTACTCACTCAATAGTTTTGACACTCATCACTAAGAGAACCATGAAGTCTGTATGAGGATGCGGATGATACTTCAACTCTGTCATTACGTTTCTGAGTTTGAAATCTAGGTGTGAAAGAACACTAGGGAACCACTACTGTACTAAAGTTTCTGGATGGGAATTCCTTTTTTTCTTCTGAGGAACTTCTGCTGTAGGGCCAAGTGAACAAATGTGATCAGTGGACACAAATAACCTTTCCTTTTAAACCTTGCTGCTATTCAAATACCATTCGCCATCACACTCTGTCATGATTTTGAAAAATGTAGAAGACCTTTAAGAAAGGGAAAAAAAAAGAAAATATTTTGATCACAGAGTGTTCCTACTAATTTAAGACATCAAAAAAGTAAGGAAGGAAAACTCCAGACTCTTATTCCATACTGAGGTCTTGCACTGAAGGAAGCTCTGCCCAGCCCTTGACAACCTAGAAGGCAAACACTGTCCTTCAATTAGTAGATGTCAGTAGCTGGCTGAGACACCTGATAGACACTGCAACTGCAGCTACACTTGCAGTAGTGCTGCTGTGTACAGCAGCATAACCAATCTTTGCTCAATTGCTTTTTCCCTTTCACACGACACCCATCTTCACCACTGTAAGTGATGCTATCGTCCTGGTTCAACTAGGATAGGGTCAAGTTTTCCCAGCAGAGAGAGAGGGGGAAGGGGTCTCCAGCCAGGTTATTCATACCATGCTGACAGGTCCAGGGGCGGAGCCTTTTTACTTTCGCTCTTGGTTTTGGGGGTTGCAACGCACGCGGCGGGCTTGTTCCCTGACCATTTAGTGGTATTTCTCTGTATATCTTTTGTCTTGTTCACTGTTATTGCTGTTTATTGTTGTTATCATTGCCACTGTTGTATTAAATTTCTTTTTATTTCAGCCCGGGGTCTGTGCTTAACTTCCAGCCCGACTGGCTGAGGGTGGGGGAGGGGCAACAGCAACGTGCTCTCCGGTCCCAGCAGGGCTTAAACCAACACATTTTTAATTGGCGCCCAACATGGGGCTCGAGGGCTGAAATAAGAACAAAAAGGGACAGACCCTGACCAGAGTATGATAGAGCAATCTGTTGGGTGTAATCTTTCTGTTTGTATTTGTGTTTGTTTGATAAGAAAATGTTTGCAATGCTGGCCCACTTGCTTGCGTGGTGGGGCGGGATTAATCCTTATATCCAGGGTATGATCCCTGTGGTGGCGTTTGTTATTGGTGGAAAATGTGCAAAGGGTCTTATGTTGTTATATGGGCTATTGACTGCTTATAATGCCTTTGTGTCGCTGTGTGTGGGGTGGGCCGGTACCTGTTTGCCGTCTGGGCTTCTGTTAGGGGTCTCACCCCATCTATGGGTGAGCCAAGGGAAGAGATCCTCTCTGCTTTGGGGAGTTTCAGTTATCCTTGGAGCCTGCAGACGAGTGTGCTTGTGGCACAATGCCTTCTGAATGCATGCCTGATTTCAATTTTGGACATGCGGCATTTCTCTAACAACAGCAGTGCCCGGAAACCTGACCCAAGGTCAGATAATAGTGAGTGGCAAGGGGTGTGGGAAAAGATGGGCAAAGGCCTCAGTCAGTGGGCAACCCCAATGCTTTGGAATTTCACTCCTGAGCAAGTGCAGAGCCCTGAAAAGCTGATGGAGTGCTTAGAAAGGGTGTGCTACCAAATTGGCAAAACCCAGGAGACACAAATCGCTGCAATGTGTTGGGGACTTGCCCATGCATACCGTGTCTTCCTTAATACCACCCACTGCCCTCAAGGGGAAGAAAAGGCAACAGAACCTGAGAGTGAACTCACTGAAACTGCCTGTCCCTCCTGTCCAGATACTGAGCCAGTCTCAGTTGCCTCCACCAGCACAGAAGCTGAGCCAGAGAGCCAGACAGTGCCAGTATCAGTCACCCCGATACAGAAAACAAAATACACCAGAAAGTCAGTCTGCAAAGTGGGGGATGGGGAAGAGCCAGGCACATCACAGGAACAGGAGGAAGGACCAGAGGTGATCGTCTGATCTCTATCCCTGACTGAGTTGCGAGATATGCAAAGAGATTTCGGCCGCCTGGGAGGTGAGCAGATTTGCACCTGGCTGCTCCGATGCTGGGACAATGGAGCCAGTGCTTTTGAAATGGAGGGGAGAGAGGCCAAGCAGCTGGGATCTTTGGCCAAGGATGCTGGCATTGATAGGGAAATAGGGAAACAGACTCAAACCCTCAGCCTTTGGAAGCGACTCCTGCTCAGTGTAAGGGAGAGGCACCCCTACAAGGATGATATCCTATGTCAGCTGGGCAAATGGACCAGCATTGAGAAAGGCATCCAGAACCTCAGGGAACTGGCTGTGTTTGAGATGATCTATGGTGATCTGAATGATGAGCAGTCACCCATGGACCCAGATCAGGTCCCTTGCACACACCTGATGTGGCGAAAGTTCCTGAAGAGTGCACCAGAAGCACACTTGAAAGCATTGGCAATAGTGTCCTGCTGGACAGACACCCAGACTCTAACAGTGGATGGAGTGGTTGGCAAGCTCCGGCAATATGAGGGAAATCTCCCTTCATCTCAACATTCCTGGGTCTCGGTTGTGGAGGAACTGTCTCAGAGGATCCAAAAAATGGAAGAGGACATGTCCTATGTTTCACCTGCATGGGCTGATGTCTCAGCCATTAGAAGTAAACGTTTCCCCACCCAAGAGAAAGGCAGCAGAAGGTACACACCACGAGGCACCCTGTGGTTTTTCCTCCGCGACCATGGAGAAAACATGAGGAGGTGGGATGGACAGCCCACTGCTGCCCTCGCTGCACGAGTAGAGCAGCTGAAAGGGAAGACCATCACAAAAGGGGAGTCCTCCAAGAAAAGCGCAGCTCCAGTGTCCAGTCAGAAATCCCCCAGTCAGAATAGAATGGCCAACGTTATGTCTGACCCTCTTGAGGGGACCAGTAAATCATTCTTATAAGAAGTGAGTGTGGATCCGATGGCCTGGCACGTCAGACCCACAAGAGTATAAGGCTTTGGTGGACACTGGCACACAGTGCACCCTGATGCCATCGAGCTACAGTGGGGTTGAATCCATCTGCATCTCCGGAGTGACAGGGGGATCCCAACAGCTGACCCTACTGGAAGCTGAAGTGAGCCTGACTGGGAAGGACTGGCATAAGCACCCCACTGTGACTGGCCCAGATGCCCCGTGCATCCTGGGCATAGACTGTCTCAGGAGAGGGCACTTCAAAGACCCAAAAGGGTACCGGTGGGCTTTTGGTGTAGCTGCCCTGGAGGAGGTTGAACAGTTGTCCACCTTACCCGGCCTCTCAGAGGATCCCTCAGTGGTGGGGCGGCTTAAGGTTGAGGAGCAGCGAGTGCCGATTGCTACCAGGACGGTGCACTGGCAGCAGTACCGCACCAACCGAGATTCCCTGGTCCCCATCCATCAGCTGATCCGTCAACTAGAAAGCCAGAAGGTGATCAGCAAAACTCACTCACCCTTCAACAGCCCTGTATGGCCAGTGAGAAAGCCTAATGGCGAATGGAGGCTAACTGTGGACTACCGTGGCCTGAATGAAGTTACGCCAGCAATGAGTGTGCAGTGCCGGACATGCTGGAGCTCCAGTATGAACTGGAGTCGAAGGCAGCCAAGTGGTACGCCACGACTGACATTGCTAACACGTTCTTCTCCATTCCGACAGCGCCAGAGTGCAGGCCACAGTTTGCATTCCCTTGGAGAGGCATCCAGTACACCTGGAATCGATTGCCCCAGGGGTGGAACCACAGCTCCACCATTTGCCATGGAGTGGTACATACTGCACTGGAGAAAGGTGGGGCTCCAGAACACCTGCAGTACATTGATGACATCATTGTATGGGGGGACACAGCCAAGGAAGTCTTTGAGAAAGGGAAGAAGATAACTGAAATCCTCCTGAAGGCCGGCTTTGCCATTAAGTGAAAGAAAGTTAAGGGGCCTGCAAGGGAAATTCAATTCCTAGGGCTAAAGTGGCAAGATGGGTGTCGCCACATCCCAATGGAGGTGATAAACAAGATAACAGCCACGGCCCCACCAACCTCTCAAAAGGAGACTCAGTCTTTCCTGGGTGCTGTGGGGTTCTGGAGGATGCACATCCCGAACTACAGCCTGATTGTGAGCCCTCTCTACCACGTAACCCGTAAGAAGAACGATTTTGAATGGGGCCCTGAGCAACAACAATCCTTTGAACAAATTAAGCAGGAGATTGCCCAAGCAGTAGCCCTCGGGCCAGTCCGGGAAGGGCAGGAGGTTAAGAACATGCTCTACACCGCAGCTGGGGAGAACGACCCTACCTGGAGCCTCTGGCAGAGAGCACCTGGGGAGACCCGAGGCCGACCTCTGGGCTTTTGGAGCTGGGGATACAAAGGCTCTGAAGCTAATTATACACCAACTGAGAAGGAGATACTGGCAGGATACGAAGGAGTTTGGGCTGCCTCAGAAGTGGTCGGCACTGAAACACAGCTCCTCCTGGCACCCCGACTGCTGGTGCTGGGGTGGATGTTCAAAGGAAAGGCTTCCTCCATGCATCATGCAACAGATGCCACATGGAGTAAACGGGTTGCATTGATAACACAACGGGCTGGAATAGGGAACCCCAGCCACCCAGGGATACTAGAGGTGATTACGAACTGGCCAGAGAGCAAAGATTCCGGGATGTCACCAGAACAGGAGGTGACACATGCTAAGGAGGCCCCACCATATAACGAGCTGCCGGATGAGGAGAAGCGATATGCCCTGTTCACTGATGGGTCTTGTCGCATTGTGGGAAAACATCGACGATGGAAGGCTGCTGTGTGGAGTCCCACACGATGGGTCACTGAAGCTGCTGAGGGACAGGGTGAATCGAGCCAGTTCACAGAGGTGAAAGCCATCCAGCTTGCTTTGGATATTGCTGAGTGGGAAAAGTGGCCGAGGCTCTACCTCTACACCCACTCATGGGCACTGGCGAATACCCTGTGGAAATGGCTGCAGCAATGGAAGCAGAACAACTGGCAACGTAAGGGTAAAACCATCTGGGCTGCTGAAGTATGGCAGGACATTGCAGCCCGTGTGGAAAACCTTGTTGTGAAGGTGCGCCATGTGGATGCCCATGTACCCAAGAGTCGGGCCACTGATGAACATCGACACAACCACCAGGCAGACCAAGCTGCTAAGATTGGAGTGGCTCAGGTGGACTTGGACTGGCAGCGCAAAGGTGAACTGTTCATAGCCCGGTGGGCCCATGAGACCTCGGGCCACCAAGGTAGAGATGCAACATACAGGTGGGCACAATATCGAGGGGTGGACCTTACTATTGACACCATTGCAGAGATCATCCACAGATGTGAGACGTGTGTTGCAATCAAACATGCCAAGCGGGTGAAGCCCCAGCGAAATGGAGAGTGATGGCTGAAATAGAGCTATGGAGAGGCCTGGCAGATCGACTACATTACACTGCCACAGACCTGCCACAGGAAGCGCCACGGGCTCACAATGGTGGAAGTAACCACTGGATGGCTGGAAGCTTACCCAGCACCCCACACCACCGCCCGGAACACCATCCTGGGCCTTGAAACCCAAGTCCTGTGGCGACACAGCACCCCAGAGAGAATTGAGTCAGACAACGGGACCCACTTCTGAAACAACCTCATAAATGCCTGGGCAGAAGAACACGGCATCGAGTGGGTCTACCATATCCCCTACCACGCACGAGCCTCTGGGAAGATCGAGCGCTGCAATGGACTGTTAAAATCCACATTGAAAGCACTGGGAGGTGGGACCTTCAAAGACTGGGACATGCATCTAGCAAAGGCCACCTGGCTAGTCAACACAAGAGGATCTGCCAGTCGAACTGGCCCGGCTAAGTCGAAACCTCCACGTGCTGTAGATGGGGATAAAGTCCCTGTGGTGTGCATGAGGAATATCTTGGGAAAAATGGTCTGGTTTAGTCCTGCGCCAGGCAAAGGTAAAGGCAAACACATCCATGGGATTGCTTTTGCCCAAGGACCTGGGTGTACCTGGTGGGTGATGCAGGACAATGGAGAGGTCCGATGTGTACCACAGGGGGACTTGATTCTGGGTGAGAACATGCCATGAATTATGCTGTGCCTTTGTAAATTGTTACTTTATTATTGTTACCTGCTAAATGGCAGCTGGACATGACACAGGTGGTATAGAATAAAGGGATAGATTATGTCCTGGTTCAATTAGGATAGGGTCAAGTTTCCCCAGCAGAGAGAGAGGGGGAAGGGCTCTCCAGCCAGGTTATTCATACCATGCTGATGTCAGGTCCAGGGGTGGAGCCCCTTTTTACTTTCATTTTTGGTTTTGGGGGTTGCGACTCACATGGCGGGCTTGTTCCCTGACCATTTGCAGTATTTCTCTGTATATCTTTTGTCTTGTTCACTGTTATTGCTGTTTATTGTTGTTATCATTGCCACTGTTGTTGTTCAGATTGTTCTATCATTCTGTTGTATTAAATTTCTTCTTATTTCAGCCCGGGGTCTGTGCTTAACTTCCAGCCCAACCGGCTGAGGATGTGGGAGGGGCTGTTGCAACATGCTCTCCGGTTCCAGCAGGCCTTAAACCAACACAGCTATACAGCTGCCAAGCAGCTGCATAATGAACCAGAACAAGACATCGATCTAGCCTCCCCCCACCCATCTCTCTTTCCTCCCCATGATTCATAAAGATTGTTTTTCATCTGTAGCTCTTCCCCAGTATACTATGTGTCCGTCTAAACAGTTACATCATGGAAATAACTAGGCTAGCATTGCTGAATAAACTAGGAGAAATCTGAGTTAATCTCAGAAATTATCCTCCACTTTAAGTGCATGCTTCTCTAGCTACCAGCACATGTACATCCAAGACTCAGCTACCCAGCTCCAGACTAAAATTTACTGATATTAGGCACACCTCATATATAGTACTGCTATGCACTTTACATGACAGTTCTACTTCTGTATTCTATAACACATTTAACAAACTAGAACTAATGCGGGGCACCAAACTATTCCATAGCAGAATTTACATGAAAGATAAAACAGGAAACCCCACATACTGGAAATTGAAATGCTTTCTAACAGTATTAGTATCTCCCACATTTCCAAAAAGAGTCTGAATTGGTACAAACAGGAAGAAATGAACAGCTAAGGAAAATGAACAGAAACTTGAATAGAAAGAAATAGAAAAAAGCAAAACTTGTATTTCAGTCCATTATTTAAAGCTAAATATTCAACAACATCCTAAATTTCAAAATATTCACACATGGTATCCATAAAATGAGCTACTAAGGAACCAACTCTTAGTTCTGTTTACTGTCTTTGCGGCTATGTTGGGTTTTTTTAAACACAGTACCTTTTATACTTTTCAGAATTAGATCTGCACCATTGTGTAATTTGCTTCCTTCACACAACATTTTAGCAGCTGCCTAACGTTACCTATCATTTGACACAGCACTCAAGCTTCTAATCATTACTTGCTTAATAAATGTCTATGTGGCAAAACTAAGGCATGATTATAGCAACAGCTGTATGGCTAACAGACAATGGCACCAAGCTTCAAAACACAGTGATGACACAAAGGCAATATCCAATCTCTCCAGGGTTTAGAATCTGGGTAGGATCTTCACTGCTATTAATACCTGCCCTTATTAGATTTAAATCAATCACCACTTCACTGATATTTCTCTGACTCGCCTCATTCCAGAAGCATTTCAAATTTACAGGGTTACAAAGACCTCAAAACAATGCTTTGTGGAGAATTCATTAACAACCAATTTAGGTAGCTTTAGACAGTAAGCAGACTAAGTATTTTAAGAAGTCCTGGTCTGGTTTTCCAGATACAGGTTTTCAGCACCTCCTAACCAAATAAACAGCAATATAAATCCTAGCTGGATTGTGATAAAACAATTGATACACACGCTCAAGGCATTTAGAGGAAAAAAAATATTAGGAAGTTAAAATCAACTTTTATTTAGAGACAGTAAGTCTGGAACATAAAATAATTCTTCCAACTAAAGCACTGTCAGTGCCTCACTCCTCACCTGAAAGAATTTTCATTAAGTTGATTTGAGAAGCCAACTTATTTTTAAAATGTGGATTTTGTTCTGTGTTCCATCCCATGCACTCTTGTTAATAAAAAAGCAGCTAATTACCTGTTTCTTTGAAACGCTTTCATTAGCTTTGGTTCCCATGGTAACAATTCGTTAAGCAGTCGTATCAAGGTACCATGCAATTCCTTTACTGCTTGCTTCCGGTGGTACCATCTTCCCTGCAAACGCAAATATCATTTGTTTATCATTGCATTAGCGCTGAATCTTGTTATATTGTATTAGTACTACAGGAATCATTGTACACTAATACAGTATATGAGGAAAATAACTGGCAGAAAACATTAGTAAGTTTCATAGTTACATCTACACTTAACCTACATTAAATCATTAATACTTATACTTTTTTTAATACTACTGAAAGATAATGTCCTAGTTAAAAAAGCAGTACTGCAAGGATGTTAAATTTTATAGGTCAAGCTTAAAGCTGAAGTAGAATCCTATGAACACACCATATGTTTAAAATTACTTAAATTAGTAACCTGCATAGGTAGTAATCTGTTCAGGTTAAGGAAACCATGTATGTACACTTTTAATAGTTAGAGATAAAATTTCTGCAGAAAATCTTGCCATAATCTCACTTAACATAAGTGATACAATTTATATTATTATTATTATTATTTGCAAAAACAACTTACTATGATTTTCAGGGATAAAAAACCACACAGTTTTTGCATTACATTTTTGTATTTTATTTCATTCTATATAAATGTTTTTTAAAAGACAAGTTTTGCAAATTGGTCATTTATGAAGTAACAGACTATGCAGCACAGACAAGTTTTCTGACATAAAAGCTTTAAGCTTTTAACTCAAATGTATAATTAAAAATGTTTTTCTTTTCCAAACTATTATATGTAAACTTATGATTTTCCATGAAGAAGTCATGTTTTAATTAATCTGGAGATGCTAAATGAGCATGGAAGACATTGGGAAATGACAATTAGCATGTATATACATATATGCAGCACAACCATGGTGGCCAGAATGCTACAGAACACATCTCTTAACACTCTTAGGATATACCTTGTAAGTATTTTTCCCAAAACTTTATTCTCGAGTTTATTATGTAAAAGACTGAACAATGCATATATATGTAACAGCTACAAAAAGCGATGTAGTATGCTCTAGTACTTCTGCCCCTCTATTAATTCTGTGCATTTTACATAAATGTGGATTTTTCTCTCTTGACTTCTCAGAGAGAGTATAAGACAGTAAAGATACTATGGTTCTGCAAGAAAAAGCAGCCAGGGAACATATTTATTTCATACACATATTTAACTTTTGATAGAGCTCATATCCTTCACAGATTCCTGTGGCTCAGCACACCAAGAAATGTAGGGGAGGAAAAGATGGATAAAGCTTGACATGGCTGCCTTTCAGCAGTCTATAGTAGTAATTTTTCTATGGACTCTGGAATAATTCCTTTCTATAAATTTCTCTCCAGTGTACAGGAAGATCAGTCAGGCAGAATGGTTGTTTGAAGACCAGGTATGTATTTTTTATGGATAATCATTTACATGTTACATAACAAAATGAATAGCTGCTTCTTCATTCTTCAATTAAAATTACAAAAGCAAAGAATTTAAGTCAGAAATTATGCCACATTACCACATAATGGTTAGTGTTGCACACACAGACAAGCTCACAAAACTGCATTCTAATTTCCTTCATTTGTGGCCAGTGACATTTGCATATGTAATGCACTGCAGCATAAAGCCTGTCACTGAGCACTGCAACAGAAAACAGCCCTTGTGTATACTGTAGCCTACCAAGGCATTTGGTGTCACCTCGTGATGTTAGCAGTCAACAGAATTGCTAACATCCGAAACAATATTACGTGCACAGATTTGTCTTTCTTGTAAGATATACAAAACATTTCACAATTTTGAAAAGATGAAGTTATATACTACACAGTATTAGTCGATTGTATCAAAATAAAAATCAAAATGGCAAAAATAAACAATGCCGTTACTCTCAGGATATACAAATGCCATACATGCATTTGATATAGCAAAGAACGGGATGTGTGAAAATGCAGTATTAGATATGAAAATTTACTACAGAGTAAAAACAACAAGAAATTATTGATTTCTGAGACTCATTTATCTTTAAATAAGGCTAAGATCTTGGCTTTAATAGGAAAAAAAGAGTATTTATGAGCCAGATAAATATCAACTGACCACTGAGTAAACTTTGAAGTGATAACTGTATCATGGATTGGATAGCCAGACACAAACAGAAGGGTTAGTCAAAAGCAGATTTCAAGACTTTACTGCCATCATTAACACTTCAAAGAAGAACACATACAAGTCATTCTTCTCCTTGCTTACAGAAATTAACAAAAAAATAACCAATCCCCTGCTCCCCAAATTCTAGAGTTAGTTTTTAACCAAAATAGCGTCCTCTGGATATAATCTCTGGTGAACTCCAAAATTGCTTCCAAATAATTTTAATGCAATTATTCAATCAACATAATTTTAAAAATGTAAATTATTTCCCTGTATTTCAATTACTCATTTTTCTTACTGGGGTTGAGGAGATGACAATAAAACTGAGTGGAAACATCCAGAAATTTAAGCCATGAGAAGAATTTTCATTCCTCAAATAGTCATGAAAGAGAACAAATATAGGCCAAAAAAGACGGGGGTGGGGGGGGGAAGGAGGGGAATCCTTATCTTTTCAATTATCGTGGTTCAGTTGGTTTTCTGTGCAAACACATAAGAATTCTGCGAAGTCCAGATGCTAAACAAATGATCTGCTATTTTTCCTTCAATACTAAAAAAGTGAAAAGGAAGTGACATAAAAAAGTCTATAACCTTAAGACACATCACTACAAAATCTAGCATTACCTTTCCTATTCAGTTTCATTCTCTAACAAAGTTTTGTATTTTTTCCAGGGGAAAAAAAAAAAAAAAAAGCAAATGAATTGATAAAGCTATGACTTAACTCCCTACTTCAGCATCACACAGCTGCATACTAATTTCTGTAAATATTAAACTTGACTTTACAAACATCTGTGTTGCAAAGTCTTCTCAGCAATACCAAACAATGTAATGCAGAAGAGGAGCTACAAACTGAATCTTAGGATGTTTAGGCTGAGCCTTAGAAGGTGTATTTTGATTAGAAACATATGGTATTAGAGCAGGTTGCATAGAGAAGCTGTTGAATCTCCATTCTTTCTTTCTTGTTTTCAGAACTCTGCTATTTATGTCATGGATGCATGCACTGACAACAGTCTTGCTTTGAGGTGGGGAGAGCTTCAAAAGTTCCTTTCAACCAACGACTGCAGGGTTCTTTACAATTGACATATAAAAGCCTCTGAGTATGACCTGATGCGTTATTGTTTAACAAATAAATGGAATGCAACATCTAATGGCACAGAAGGAACTGACGACAGCAGAACAGCCATGACTGTTCCATTCAAAGTAACGAAAATATAGTTGTTCAGGAAATTCCATGAGGAGTGGTTTAGCGGAATGGCAGGGTTAGTACAGAGGAATAGCTATTACATCCCACAGTTCAGTCCTCTCGTCAACAATGGGTCTGTAGAAATGGAGATCCAAATGTACTGCCTTCTGTTGTTTATGAAATCCAGCAGAATTTTATTAGTAGACATGAACTAAAATTACCCAGCTATATTAACCTAGGACAGTAATTTAGAGGTAAAAATTATATTTCTCTATCACTAAAGAGCTTCTCTTAATAGCTGTGTGAAGAAGTTTCATAAAAGCCTGCATTCCTAATTGATTATTTAAATAGAAATATCCAGTACCTAACTTAGCTGTGTACTGAGTTACGTTCCTATGTGGTAATTCACATTCCCAGCACCACTGATTCTATACCTTGGATATGACTTCTAGAATCATAGAATCGTTCATATTGGTAAAGACCTTTAAGTCCAAGTCCAACTGTTAAGCTAACACTGCCCAGTCCATCACTAAACCATGTCCCTAAGAACCATATCTACATATCTTTTAAAAACCTCCAGGAATGGTGACTCAACCACTTTCCTGGGCAGCCTATTCCAATGCTTGACAACCCTTTCCATGAAGAAATATTTCCTAATATCCAATCTAAACCTTACCTGACACAACCTGAGACTGTTTCCTTTTGTCCTGCTGCTTGTTACCTGGGAGAAGAGACCAACACTCACCTCACTACAATGTCCTTCCAGGTAGTTGTAGAGAGCAGTAAGGTCTCCCCTGAGCCCTCTTTTCTCCAGGCTAAACAACTCCAGTTCCCTCAACCGCTACCCATAAGACCTGTTCTCTAGACCCTTCACCAGCTTCATTGCTCTTCTTCAAACACGTTCCACCACCTCAATGTCTAACTTGCAGTGAGGGGTCCAAAACTGAGCACAGTATTTGAGGTGCAGCCTCACCATGCTAAGTACAGGGGCAAGATCACTTCCCTAGTTCTGTTAGCTACACAATTTCTGATACAAGCCAGGATGCCATTGGCCTTCTTGGCCACCTGGGCACACTGCTGGCTTCTGTTCAGATGGCAGATGATCAGCAGCCCCAGGTCCTTTTCCACCAGGCAGCTCTCCAGCCACTCCTCCCCAAGCCTGTAGCGCTGCTGGGGGTTGTTGTGGCCCAAGGGCAGCCCCCGGCATTTGCCCTTATTGACACTCCCCCAGTTGGGCTCAGCCCATGGCTCCAGCCTGTCCAGGTCTCTCTGCAGAGCCTCCCTACTCTCGAGCAGATCAACACTCCCACCCAACTTGGGGTCACCTGCAAATCACTGATAAAGACATTAAGCAGACCATAGTTGCCATCTTGTTCCAGGTAGTGACAAAGAAACAGTATTTTCTTCTGGAAACACAATGTAAGGTATTAGCAACAAAACAAAAGAGAAAAAATGCCTTAACAGAGGACAAGTAGAAAATGTGACATTCAGCTTGTCAAGTAAATTTTAAAAATGCAAACAGAATAAAAATACATTTTAGATATGTGGTGAATGCTTCCATATAAACTTGGAGAGACATCCAATACATTGTCAACTGAAAACGTACCTTTTAAGATAAGGTTTCTGACATCCAGAGCAGCCAGGAAATACTCACTCCACTCTCCGTGATGCCCCAACATACACTATTCTGGCAAACTCATCATGGAACCCCAAAGCAGACTGGAGCCAGGATACGAATGTATGAGGTAAGGACTGAACTTTATAGGGGATTTTTTTGTTTTGTTTTCAAATAAACACACACACACAACCACAATATTATGCAGTTTTATAAGATTTTCTTTAATCTTTACTTTATATCCCAGGGACATAAAATAAAGAAAAGGAGAAATCTTATAAAACCATGCAATATTGTTGAAAGGGGTGGTGGTGGAGGGAGAAAACTTACCTTACCCTTAATAGGCCTGCTCCATTCTGCAGCGGGGTTCTGTGGTATGTGTGACATCACCAGTCTAGCGTTTTCTAGTGATGTTACACAGAGAGGGAGTTGGTGATCTGCAGCTGCTTTGGACATCAGATACCTAAGGAAAAGAGATTGATAACTTTTTCAATTCAGATATGGATTGGTATTGAATGTTCTTATTAACCAGTTTATGGACCAAACACTAGAATTTCAGACACTTACTTCAATGGCATTTTGACTGAATAAGAATGCATGATGAGATTATGTATTCATACTACGCAAACTCATCTATAATTGAGTGTTTTCATTTTGAAAATGCTTAGAGTTATCTTCTACAGTAACATGAAAGTTAGTATCTTATATTTTACCTTCAGCAACATAATTCTTAATATTAAAGATATGTGTCAACAACTTGAAGACTGGGACTGAAAACAGTCAAGAAGAATGACTTGAATGAATTTGTTTTATAATTTGCTGCATGACATCTCTTAGTTTTATCTTTGTGCATTTACTGGCAACTAATGAAAAGACATATCAGTCCATCGATCCTCAAACTTTTTGGTTTCTTTGAAGAAGGACTTCAGCTTGCACTTCCATGACCTAGATACCCAATCATACCAAGTTATACCCTAAAGAGTTACCTCAAACTCTCACTAAACATTGCAAACAAGTAAAAAAAAAATGCAATAAAATTTTTGCTACCGAGTGTCTTTATCTCATGATTTAGTTCATGACTATGAAATTACTTTTCATTCAGTCATTTAGTCACATCTTCTAATTTTCTTTAGGCAAAATTACTACACTAGTATCACTGATTAATCCACATTTATTTTAAAGATATAAAACAAAAAAACACAGGAGAAAGTTTACCACCATGATCTTACTATCATTTTGAATTTAACTCAGAACAGTAAAATTGTCCAGCACTGAACTGTCACATTTTACTCTTAATTAGAAGAACTTCAAGATATTAACTTACACTTCAGTAACTCTTGAAGAAACTGGATGTATGTAGTATCTTAAACTATTTACAAAAAAACCTGTGTCTTAAGCTGCTATGGATTCCTCTTAACTCCCTTTCCTGTAGCTGAATTTCACACCTTCTTAACTCTGGGTGTAGAAGTATTTTTCTTTTCTTAGGCTGAACATCTTAAAATCAGCTGTTTTGTTATAACTGTGTACTGACAGGAATGCTTTGAATAATTTTTTCAAAATGGTATACTAACTGACCAAAATCTAAAACACTTGTGAAATGTTCTGAATATACAGTATTATTTCTAAGACAAAAATTTTCCAGATTAAATGTATGAATACACATCCATATCTTTGATGCAGAATCTAGACTTTCACACCTGGAACTGTAGAAAGGTACATAATAAAAGAAGCTTAGGAAAAGCTTATTAGGACACATTTACTGGAGGGTTAGCCACACAAGGAAAGGCATGGAAGATCACGGGAAGCTAAGAGAAAATAGTTGTAAAAAAACCCAGGCAATATAGACAGAAAAAGAGATACTGGAGAAGCTAAGAAAAAAGGAAGACTGGGTCAAAAATATTGAAAGCTAGCGAGATAAGCAGAAGACAGAAATACCAGAGAAGGAAGAGTAATTACTGTGAAAAAAATTTCAAAATCAGAAGCCTAAAATTGGTGTTATTCACTCATATCATACAACCAAATAGCTGGTTGGATTTCCAAAAGCTCCATATGCTCAATGTCTCCTCAGAAGTACAGGAAACTGCATGAATGTAAATGTGTATATTTCAGACACAAAATTCAACATTTTGGGCTCCTATCAGTGTTTTTAATAGATGTAGGCAAGCCAAAGAGAACCAATAACATATTATTTGGAAGTGACTAAAGTACAAATCAAGTTTTTGAAAGATTACGAAATGAAAAAAGATTATGTTAGATACATTACAGATGTAGTACAGATACAAAAGATTGTTAGATACATTACAGATGAAGATGCATAGTAATACAAAACTTAATCTGAAATTAAAATAAAATGTTTCAGCTTCAAGTAGGTCTATTAAAATTCTGTTATCCTAAATATTTATTGGAATAAGGATGCCTTCACCTGCAGTTTAAACCCTCAAATGTGTATGCAAATACAGATTTCTCACACTATAATAGTACCGTTGGCATTTACATTTATGTAAATATAGTAATACAGATGAAAACAAGTATGACTGAAAACTTTTTACATGCCAAAATCTCAAGCACGGTACATATTTCACTGGGGCTGGGGAAGAGACCAGGAGGAGGCAGGAATGAGGAGAAGAAAGTCCATCTCCTGCTAAAACATGAAGAAGATTTAACCCAGTAATAATTATGTTTCCACAAGGCCAAAATGTGAAGACACAGTAACTTTTTCCACTTCATTGTTTGTAAAGTTGAGGTCTGATTCACTAAAATCTAGTGACCTAATTAGAGCCCTAATCTATTCTTGATGGTTACATGAATTTCTGCTGACCATTCCTGGGAAAAGACTGTACAGTCTAGTCTAAACGCAGTTTCCCTACCAAACATTTTCAAATATTTTTTTGGTAATGTTTTCCATTTCTTTATCATACACAGAGGAATTTTATAAACTTCTATTTAGTAAAGGAGCCATTTTGCATTATTTTTGACATATATTATCTGTGAAGTAAAGCATAACAAGTCAATAAAAAACCCCAGAAAACAGCCTCTTCTCTTAGTTCAGATACTTCCATTTCCTGTGAACAAATTTAACAGCAGCCTGTTCAGAATTTCAAAATAACCAGACACAGAAAATACTATGTTCTTGGCCCAATGTATTCCTTTGGATAACCTCAGTATCCTACAAATTTAGTCAGAGGTTCTAAATATTTCTGACTCAAAATCATGTGCTTTTAAATCTGAATTTTCAGGTGCACTCTGAAATATGTATTTCTACAGGTGACACAGCCCTAATGCTGCAGAAAACCTCAGTTTGCTTTCAGCCCTTGACTGACCTGTTTAAAAGATATATCCAGTCTCAAAGATAGACAAAGACATTCACCTGTCTTGGGAAGTACAACTGTCTAATTGAAACTTTCAGGAACAACATTAGAAGATGGCAGAAACCAAAACCTTAAATAAGGAAGTTTTTACCTTTTTTACTAAGTCAAGAACATCAGTGTGTTACACGCATTTGCAAAATAATAAAATTTTCAATGCATTTTCTCCAAACGCTAATTAGTCATGAACTTGGCTGGTGTCCTTTGACTTAAGTAATTCTCCTTCCCCTTACCTTTGTCTGACTTCTCTCTCCCTGTAGGGAGAGTTGGTCTCCTTCCCAGGAAGGTACTGCCCTTTATCCATTTTAACATTGTCAACTTAACTGTGGGAATCCTGGGCTCCAGCCTCCCTTCTCACTCCTCCAACAGCTATGCACTTACCAATCAGACTTGCAGGGAATGATTCAAATCCAATGGCACTAGCAAAACAAAGTCCTGCATTCCAGTAAACAAGGAATCTTCCATGTTTATGTTCTCTCCAAGACAATCTATGCTTTAACATAATCAGGACAGGATCTAGAATTAACTGTCCTTGTGAAAACCCTCTTCATTTTATAATAAACATGCTTACTACGAAGACAGCTTGCAAAATGACATCTGCAAAAAAGACCAAAGTTCATTATTTGATGCAAGTATCTTCAAACCTGTCAGTTTCATACTACACGATGGCAAGAAGAGATTTTTTTTAAAAAATCAAGTTCTGCTGTGCTATGCAACAGTTAAATACATACAACTGATCTACAGAATACCTTAATTAACAGTTTCACACAAAAACCCAATTACTTCAGATCACAAGAGAAGCTGATTATCTGAAAGTCAGTGAAGAGATTTCCATTCACTCTGCAGTTTCCACTGATTTTACCTGACACAGAAGAAAACAAGGAAAAATGAGATCCAAAATGTCAGAAACTGATAGTTGTTACCTTGCATAATAATTAGGATAGAAGAGGATAGAAGGTGCTACTTTGCCATCTCGTCTCATAAAATAAATTTCATTAGACAGAGCCTTTATGTTAAACTAGCAAAATGCTTCATCACTACATCTGTTTGACATAATTATTTTCTCACCAATACTGCTGCAAGCAGATTTTTAAGTGGAATTAGGCAACTTTGCATGTCTTGATCAATCTGCTAGTTACAGAAAATTGGTAAGAGCTCACATTCAACTGAACTGTCATGCTCATATGTACAAGCTAAATTCTGAAACATGAGGTAAAAAAGCAATAAAATCTCAATAGTTTTCAGGCAGTATGTTCTACTTCAGATTTATAATTGTCTGCTGACTACATGTAAATAGCAATAAACCAAACATTTGTACTAGAATTGAATTCCTGTTACTGTGAATTTTTTCTATTAATTCCACTTTTTCTCTTATTTTTAGTCACCCTTTCAAAAAGGAAAGGATGTCAGTTCATATGTCTTAAGGAACATACCAAAGCCAGGAGACAATCTAACTTAGATATTCCTTCTGGAGTCACCCTCCATCCTTTCACTAGACACTGCGTAGAGAATTAGACTCAAGTCCTTCAAGTTCCCTTTCTGCACCTCTCAGTTTCTAATTTCCAGTCAGGCACTCAAAGAAATAGTAAATCTGACTAACTTATTATCTTGTCTTCCCCTTGCAATGTAGTAGGTGGTACGGAGATCATGAAATAGTAAGAGTTCTCTATTCTTAGAGAGGCCAGGAGAGAGGGCAACAGAACTGCCCCCATGGACTTCCAAAGGGCTGACTTTGCCTTGTTTAGGCACCTGCTTGACAGTATCCCTTGGGACATAGTCCTGAAGGGTACAGGCGTCCAGGAAGGCTGGGCACTCTTTAGGAAGAAAGTCTTAATGGCTCAGGAGCTGGCTGTCCCCAGGTGCTGTAAGAGAAGCCAGCATCAGAGAAGGACACTGTGGATGAACAGGGAGCTTTGGCTGAAACTCAAGGAGAAAGGGAGAGTTTAGGGCCTTTGGAAGAAGGGGATAGGCACTCAGAATGGTTACAAAGATGCTGTGAAAATCAGGAGATCTAAAGCCCAGCTAGAAATTAATCTGGCTTCAGCAGTCAAGGGCAAAAAGAAAGGTTTCTGTAAGTACGTCAACAGCAAAAGACAGACTAGGAAGAGTCTCCATCCACTGCTAGACGCAGGAAAAAACACGGCAGCAAGTGATGAGGAAAAGGCGGAGGTGCTTAAGGCTTTTGCCTCAGTCTTTAATAACAAGACTAGTGGTACTGAGGGAATCCAGCATCCTCAGCCAGAAGACAGAGACTGGGAGAACAAACCCCTCATTCCAGGAGGAGATAGTCAGTGACCTGCTGTATCACACAGACACACACCAGTCTATGGGCCCAGACGGGATACACCCGAGGATGCTGAAGTTGCTGGCTGGGGTGCTCGCCAAGCCATTTTTCATCATTTACCAGCAGAGCTGGCTGACTGGGGAGGTCCCGACTGATGGAAATCGGCCAATATGATATCCATATATAAGAAGGGTAGAAGGATGAGCCAGGAAATTGCAGGTCTGTCAGCTTGACTTTGGTGCCCAGGAAGCTGATGGAGCAGCTCATCCTGAGTACCATCACACAACATATGTGGGACAACCAGATGCTCAGGTCCAGTCAGCATGGGTTTGTGAAAGGCAGGTCCTGCTTGACAATCCTTATCTCCTTCTACGACAGGGTGACCTGCTTATTGGGTGAGGGAAGGCTGTGGATGTTGTCTACCTTGACTTCAGTAAGGCCTTTGACACCAATAACCACAGCATTCTCCTGGTGAAACTGGCTGCTCGTGGCTTGGAAGGGCACAGGCTTTGCTGTGTAAAAAACTGTCTGGATGGCCGGGCTCAAAGAGTTGTGGTGAACGTAGTTAAATCCAGTTGGCGGCCGGTCACGAGTGGTGTCCCCCAAGGCTCGGTTATTGATGATCTAGACGAGGGGATCGAGTGCACCCTCAGTCAGTTTGCAGATGATCCCAAGTTGGGTGGGAGCGTTGATCTGCTCGAGGGTAGGGAGGCTCTGCAGAGACCTGGACAGGCTGGAGCCATGGGCTGAGCCCAACTGGGGGAGTGTCAATAAAGCCAAATCCTGGGGGCTGTCCTTGGGCTACAACAACCCCCAGCAGCGCTACAGGCTTGGGGAGGAGTGGCTGGAGAGCTGCCAGTCAGAGAGGGACCTAGGGGTGCTGATTGACAGCCCGATTAACAGGAGCCAGCAGTGTGCCCAGGGGGCCAAGAAGGCCAATGGCATCCTGGCTTGCATCAGCAATAGCGTGGCCAGCAGGGACAGGGAAGGGATCTTACCCCTGTACTGGCACTGGGGAGGCCACACCTCGATTCCTGTGTTCAGTTTTGGGCCCCTCACTCCAAAAAGGACATTGAATGACTCGAGCGTGTCCAGAGAAGGGCAACGAAGCTCGTGTAGAGTCTGGAGCACAGATCGTATGAGGAGCGGCTGAGGGAACTGGCGGGGTTTAGTCTGGAGAAGAGGAGGCTGAGGGGAGACCTCATCGCCCTCTACAGCTCCCTGAAAGGAGGTTGCAGAGAGCTGGGGATGAGCCTCTTGAACCAAGTAACAAGTGACAGGACAAGAGGGAATGGCCTCAAGTTGCACCAGGGAAGGTTTAGACTGGATATTAGGAAGCATTTCTTTCCAGAAGGGGTTGTTGGGGGTTGGAATGGGCTGCCCAGGGCAGTGGTAGAGTCCCCATCCCTAGAGATATTTTAGAGGAGGGTGACTTAGCGCTGTGGGATCTGGTGTAGTTGGGAACTGTTAATGTTGGGTTGATGGTTGGAGTGGATGATCTTCAAGGTCTTTTCCAACCTAGACAATTCTGTGATTCTGAGAGGAACTGCTTATTAGCTGAAGGGATAGACTTTTGAGAGCATCCGTGACTGCAGTATCACATACAATTTCACCTGCCACAAAAATGCCCCTTTCCCTGTCAAAAGTAGTCCCACTTTCTTTTCCCCCCAGATGCTCATTCCTGACCTTACAATGACCCCTCAAACTGTGGCATAACACAAGTACAGGTATTTGTGCAATTGCATGAGAAATTGCCCTAGAAAACTGATCTGGGTTACACATATCTCAGAAGCAGTAAAAATATAGTTAGGTTTATCAAAGACTAACTCTGTCACCATGCATCTGAACGGAGAATTTTGCTATACTCTCTCATGGGGTGGCACAGAAAATATAAGCTGCCAGAGACACAGAGAGTAGGAATGATTTATTTGGCAGCAGTTTTGGCTTATGTCTGTTGAAAACATATGTGAAATTTAATTCTCACTCCAGAAGTGTGGCTAGAGTTCCAAGAGCGAAGCAGTCAAGGAAGAAGTAATACTGAGTTGAACTTCTGTTTAAAATTAAAGAACTGAGGTCAAATTTTTATCTCTGAACGGTTATGACAAACTGGCACTAGGGCAAATCTCATAATTATTAAAAGAAATTCACCAGTAATGAAGAAAAAGTGCAAGACTTTTAAAATGGAAAGCTATTATTCATAGCTAATTCAAAAGACAATACAGGTGTACAAAAGAGCACAGAACCAAGCTGTTTTAATCAACTAAACAGTAAGAATCCTTTATCAGGTTTACTATTTCATCTTTGTAGAAGAAACTGGTAGCAATGCCTACACTTAAAACTACCCATGGCCTTCCATTACATAACCCTGTTCTAATTTGCTTTTAAACTGCCAAACAAAACTTGTTTGGGCTGAAAATCTCTCATGCCATTTGTTGGCTTGAGCTGATGTTCTGAAAAGTGTCAGATACAACCCGTCCAACTACAAAAAATGCGGGAAAACATTAAGTTTACTTATGTTATAGAACTCTTACAGCTCAGCTTTCATTACAGCCTCCAGTACTTCCAAGTTCTAGAGAAGGAATTCCTTTTACATACTCTAGAATGGTCTCCTAGGAAACAAACGGAAGTTAGGACTAAAAAAAGTTTATACTTATAATATGTGTTAGTATTTAACATAAATTTAAAGATTGCCTTGAGGGTTTCTCCCAGTAGCACATGCTAACAACTACTAAAACTGGAATTACTGAGCAGGTTAGTCACAAAGAAGAAAGATTCCTATGGCTTCATCTAAGTCACTATCGCAAACAAAAATCAATAGTTACCATGAAGTAGTAAGAATACCACCATCTTTAGGTCAAAACAAGAAAGAAGTCCATGAACAGCATCAAAATAATACCATCATATTAAAATAAGCTTTCACACTGGGTCAAGTTTTCATCATCAAAATAGTACAACGTTTTACTTAACAGACTAGGCACTTCAGCAAATCTGAAACAAACTTTATTCTGTATAGTTCTGAAACTGTTTCTGTCATTTGTGCCAGAGCTGAAGAATTAAAATCTTAATTTCTTCCCGTTTTTAAGGTATCTAACCTAATTACACATGGTGTTAGACATCAGAAATCAAATTCTAATGACTTTCCCTGCAAAGTGAAACTTCAATACAGCAAGTCAAGTTTATGGACTATTCATCTGATTTAAGATCTTTCCATCTGTAGTTTTTAAAGGTGAGTATGAAATTTGCCTGATAATTATTTTTCAAAAATCAACACTTCACATTACTGTTTCCTTATAATCACTTCTTCAGCAATTAATCCTAGCCTGTTTCTAATACAAGTGTTTAGAGACCCAGAATCATGATCCAATTGATCTATATAATCACACAGATTGTCCTTACCTCACAACTTCTGAATGCTGAATGAGTTGTATCTTAAGTGCCTTGTACTTAAGTGTTTAAGATGGTGCGACTAGAACTAAACATAGTATTCCTGCTGAAGTCATGCAACTTATTTACATAATGACATTATCAGATTTCAGTTCAAAGAGCAATTATGACATATTTAGCATATGTCTACCCTTGAAGAAGTCTTGTAGTATGGTTTTATTAGTAGACCAAAAGCCTTACCTACCCTAAGATCACTGAAATGCTGATGTGTACTCTCATTTTGGCTTTCTCTTCTATTGTTAATATAGCCTTTCTGATAACCTCTTAAAAATCTTACCATAAAACCAATTTGCAATTTAGCAACTACAACATAATGTCAAATTAAGTATGTTTTTATTCCTTTGGGTATTATAACTATTACGCTAAGTATCTCTACCAAAATTTGTCTGTCAGAATCCTAATTTATATTGCCCCTCCCCTATCTCTCTCTCCCCTATTTAAATAATTTAAGAGTAAATTGTTTCTGCATCAGATTAAAGACATTCACAGAAACTATTAGCCTAACTTCTAAGGTATAGAAAAAGCAACATTTTTAAATACTACTATTCACAGAAACACCAAAGGTTTAATAAACAAAACTGCAATGAAAAAGAGTAGTAAAAAGAGTTGGCTGTAGAATGCCATTTAAATGAGTACTATTCATGTATTTAAAACCATACACCATCTTGACGAGGATCACTGCCTCCTACAAAATCCCAAATGTGTTGGGATTCTCTTGTCCAACCATTATACTTTTGAGGTTTTCAGCTGCACAGACTGAGTGATCCAGTTTACACCTGTAAAATTTCTATCTCAATTGGTACCAAAAGTCAGATAGCACGCTTTCCTCTACAACCTACTTGAATTAAAATGAAACAAAGCCAATTTTAATAATGTACTTGCAAACAAAAAGCGTTAGGAATCCTCATATGCAACATCAGAGTCAGCTCACAAGATCTGATCAGCACTGCATAGGCAGATATAAGAACTCTATCCTGTAATTGCTTGTTGGGCAAGAGTTTGTCCTCGGGGAAGAATGGTCACATGCTTAATAGAAATTAACTTCTCCTAAGATATTACCACTATCCACATTTGTTTTTTGGCACTGCAAAGTGTTAACACAGTTATTGAATTTATCATAAAACCACTGTGAACAGAGCACTATATACAGAAAAGATTATAGAGTCTTCAGGTATGAACCTTATAAGGCTTCATGCAGTTACTGAACAGGCATTAAATCTTCAGTTGACAGGCCTCAGCAAATAATTGGCACCGTTTTATACCCATACAAGAGAAAGCTTTTAATGTCACATACCGATTTCTTTTTAATGTCCTCCAGATCTTTGAGTTCATTCTCAATCTTTGTGATTAATTCCCTGAGTTCATCAAGATTAGTGCAAATAAGCTAAAAAACAAATGAACAAACACTTGGTAATGTGGGACTTGGAAAATGTACAATGAAGTTAAGTAAAATCTATAAGCACATGGTATTACTTAGTGCCACCATTTAATTTTTATTTTCTTATAGCATTTTTAGATGTAAAAAAAAAAAAAAGGACTTTTTGAAATGAAGAAAATCTAATAAAATACTTCACTCTTCAAACATAAACCATATCTGCGCCTGTAAGCTTTCATTGCAAAATGTAGGTATTTTCTTAAAACTTCTGTGAATGACAACTACCAAATTTTTCTCAAGTATAGTAATGAGCTGGAATAGGTTTGAGTATCAGACAACTCTCTGGTGTTTGGTGACTTTTAAGTGTACTACCTCTGGACTATGCTGTGGATATAACATAATTACACTTGTTACAACTTTTTCCTGAAAATAGTTTTAAACATTTACACAGAGTATTCCTGAAAGATAACCCAGCCATGTATCAAATCTACCTACATCTATGTTTTGAAAAAGTATTATATTCTTCCTATTCCTGTCTTTAGAAAACAGCTTTTTACATTTTTTCTTTCAGAATATGGATGCTAGTTTCTTGAAAAAAATTGTCAAACATAAATAATCTGTATGTTTAACCTTACCACCATTCAGGGCAATTAAAGACTTAATGAACTGGAAAAATGTTAGGTTCTTTCAGGTTATCATAACGTTAAGACTGCCTTCTTTCTAAACAACCTTAGATGGAAATGTTTTCATTACTACTGAAAACGTGTTGAAATAATTTAAGAAAATCAAATCCAAACAGAAAAAAAACACACCACAAAAATGCTTTTATCTTACAACTGCAAATTTTTATTTTTTTCCCAAATTAGCAATTCATAACTGTATTTTTACTTCACTTACACATGAAGTTCTAGACTTACAACAAAATCATGTAAAACCCCATTTGTTTCACTATTAAAATATAGAATTGATACTTTCAGCAAAATACATAAATTTCAGAAACCTCTAACACATACATGCCATTATTTGCATAACACTTTTGTACATCTGAGATCACTGGATAATCAGAGTGACTAAAACTGAAGTTTACAGGGTTCACATTTATCAAATTTAAAATAGCAAATGAATAAATAAATTAGCACTGTCTTACTGTAGACAATGTATGTAACATTAACTTGAAAACGGTTTCTCTCTTAACCCAGAAAATAGTATTACTACTATTATACTGCCTTTTCTTTTCCCATCTGGCCTGAAAAGAAATCTATGATACTGTATTATACAAAAAGATGTGAGTTTGTCACATCAACCCTTGACAACAGTCCATAAAAGCGTAGATAAAGATTTTCCCTACACAATTATAATCCACTCCCTTGATTATATACCTGACAATTCAGTTTTAAAATTTTATCACTGCTTTTTATTTTCTCCTATGAGACATGTTTAATTCAGTGTACCATGGATCAAAGATAAAGCAGAACTATGAAGCAAAAAAAGATAATGTCTGCATTTGCTAGAAGTGGGAGAATTTCTCTCTAGGGACTCACTTCTAAAAAGGCAAGAGTTTGCAAGGAGGATGATTTCACTATTGTTAGCTGAATGCTGTCCTGGAAATATCAACTCTATCTTTCATTCTAAAAAGCTCATACATGTCATCAGACAATTCATGCCCACAAACTTTTCACAGGTCCTAGTCCTGTTCCACATTTTCAGAACAGTCACTTGAGACACAAGATCTGATTTGATGAACTGTTAGTGTGTACCAATCCACACTGTGTCAATGGAAAAAAAAATGCAAATATATAAAGTTTAGTTATCTTGGGGTTGGAGGCGACAGGGAAGAGTTATCAAATCTCTAAGTCCCAATTTTCATCAGAAGAGGTGTACTTTTGAGGCTAATATCTGTGTGTCAGTTATTGACTGGCAAACAAGGAAGGTAACAGCTGCTCAGCTTAAAGGATTTACTATTGAAATGAGTTTAGTATGTGAAATACTCCAATACTATATTGAAAACCACTACAAAAAGGTTCAAGAAGCAATTTAGATTTCCTCATTTCACCACAGAATTTAAGATGAGGTACTAAAAATGAATACTAAACCTATTTCTGAAACTTGTCTCACCCGGTTAACATGTCTCATTTTACAGAATGAACCCAGCATTTCAAAGGAAAGATGAAAAGATGAAAAGTGTAGTGCATTTTGTATGATCATTTTGATATGCAATCTAGCTGCTATTTCTCATAATGTATGTTTCAGTGTTCTTTGTTCATGGTTGTTAACTGGCTGAACTTAGCAATTCAGTTTTCTGTAAACAGTACTGCCATTCTAGACTGCTTTGTATGTTTTAACAGATAAGTTAATGTGAAGGCAAAAAGAAAGGTATTCATGTTACATCTAATCATTCTGTCACATTCACTGGTAGTTTCACATACTGCTCTTGAAGAACACGCTTTCTAGTCATCTGTCATAAGATAAAGAATCTGAAGAGGAAAAAAAGTCTCCTTTATGACTTTACGAAGTGGAATATTAGTCCCTACTCTACAGAATACTACACAGTGGCTTAAAGTTTCAGGTTGTAAATATATCCATTAATGTCCAAGTCACGTAATTATGTACATGCTAACTACCACACGGACAGTTTCACATCAGGTACAGTACTTCCTATATATCATCTTAGTTTTCATAGGCGATAAGCATCCTGTTTTTCAACTGAATACAATGGAGGTTTCAGGTACTCAGTACTCCAGTAAATTTTCAAGTTTGGTGTTCAACTTTCCTGTTAGGATACAATCTCAGCTCTCAGTAATCTCTCAAAGACCCTCACTGACTGCTAGAACTTCAAGAAAGACAGGAAATCTCCCCTGAGTTCTGTAAAGAAAGACAGGGGGACCAAGATCTATTCCAGCTTGGGACTCTCCTGTGATCCTTTTCTCAGAATTTATAAATGAACTGTTTATCGTTCCAAAAAGACAACCTAATCTGTGGATCTATTCATAAATACAAACCTAGTGTACTCCTCGATCATGATGCCTCCCTCGTGGCCCCGCCTAACTTCATTCAATCTTTTAACATAGTATTTACTAACTTCAGTAGGGTCTTGTGCTTAAACTTCAAGTTATCCGTGTAATGATTATAAGTTATACTTTTATTTCCTATGAACCTACTCTTTTACTGATACCATCTCCATGTGGAAAGTGTCCTGATAGCCCCCTTTCAAGATCTGTATTTAATATAGACCATAGCTGATTAAATTGAAACTGTTAAGACACAGTTAAATAGAAAAGCTGAAGTTAGCCCAGTTCCTTAAAATGTGTGCGTTCCTTTTTAGCTTAGTTATAGTACATGTAGGTCTATATAGCTACATGCGTGTATGTGAGGAGAAAGGAGGAAAGACTGAGACAGAGTACTTGTTACCAAACCTAAATGTACTTTGTAACTGAAAAACCACATTAGCGTTCCTTCTGTACAGCAATATACTTACTGCCATTTCTTTAAAACGTTAATGAGCAACAGAATAATAACCTTGGAACACAGAAATTCCTTTAAAAGGAAATACGTAACTGCCAACTAACTCACGATCTATGAAGCTGTAAACTCACTCCTCAAATATTAAAAATAGGACATGTTTTTTATGTGTTTTTGTTTGGTAAAGAGAATTAAATCGCATCTGCTTTTGAGTTTGTTTTGGTTTGTTGCTTGTGGATTTGTTTTTTGTTTTGTTTTGGGTTTTTTTTTGTTTTGTTGGGGGTTTTTTGAAGCAGCCTTAAGCTAAGAAATCAATATAAGGTCTGAAATTACATATAAGGAAGGAGTGACATACACCGACCTACGCTTTTACTGCTTTGTCCATGACATTCAATCTATGATATAGAGCAGATAATCTGTGCAGTATGTTTCCTCAAAAGGTTGTTGAAAAATGGCATAAATGTTAGGATTAAATAGTACAATTATCTCCTGAATTTTTTTGTTAATAATTGATTTTAATGTATAATTTGGGTCACTGCACATACTGAAAGAGTTATTACTAATTTTCTCAGTTCTAATGCTGTTATGATTTTCAGGTAAAGGATCTATACTTAAGTACAGGATCTAGTCTTATGAAATAAAGTGCCTTATGCCTTTTTTTTTTTTTTTTTAATTTGTAGGCTGCAGGCACATTAAAACATCTTAATCTTAATTTATTTACTTTCTTTCCAAAAGAACTGATGTTTAAACATGAATAACAATATCCCTATTTATATCCTCCCTGGCATACATCACAGGACATATATACACTCAAGCTACCTTACCAAATATTTTAAAAATATATTCTCACCTTCAAACAGTTAAATAATTTCATTAAGCTTGGCCATTCATGTACGTGGAGCAGAGTACCTTAAAGCATATTTTACTAGGGTCTAAAAGTTTTAGCAGCGTTCTAGATATCAATGTTTTAATATTTGCAAATACTTCTACCAATCATACCAGTCCTGCCTGTCCTCTTAAAAAAGGCAGGTTAAATTCTTAAAAAGTCTGCTAATAAGATTAAACTGCCAGTACTAATTGATCTTAGCTCCACCTAAAACAGAGATAAAGCCTAGGTTTGATTAAAGAGTCAGAATTGTTTTGTTACATTTTAATTAAGATTCTACATAAGTAATTGTAATAATGTTAATTTTACAATTAGATAGATATGTTAATGTACAGTTTACCTTGGTTAGATAAAAAGTTGGGCTAAATTTTAGATAATGCTTTAGACGGACTACTTAAAATGTAGTAGTTTAATACTGTAAAAAATTAATTTCTAATCCAACTCTGCATCCACGGCATGCAGGTCATGTGCTGGGAAAACATAAAATTTTTAGACACACTACCTATTTTTTTGGAGCAGCTAGGAAATATTTTAGCCACTGCTATTAGAATACAGACAGAAGTCAGTATACACTTAAATATGTCTTTTCTCAATATCGACTGTTTCTAACGCATTTTTATCACCAGAAATTCTACTTGCTCCACCTGAAATACATCATCATCATGGAATAAACTGATTCAGTGTGAGGGTTTTAGAGAGCAGTCATGATTTAATGTGGGTCTATTGCTCAGAACAGCACAGATCATTTTCTAAAAAAAATAATTTATGGGCAGAGGAAAACAATCCAAGCAAGCATGCATACATGAATTGTTATTTAGAACTGAAGTACTATAACACTTCTATTACAGTACCGTTAAAAAACATTATCATAATTAGCATTCTTTTCTTAGTACTCTCTATTCTAAAAGTCATGTGCAGATAAGTACAAACTTTTTGCAAGTCCTTCAGTAAATCAAGCTATATTTTAATTCAAGGACCACAGTGTCATACCTCATTCAAAATCCAAGTAATTTTATCCCAGACAACTATATCTATTTTAAAATTCCATTAACAACTACATATTTTTACAGGTTTTGTCCTGAAATAGGTTTATATGGGATATTAAACAGTACTGTGAAACACTGTGTATGCTGCACATAAACGCCAAAAAAACCTCTATCAAGAAAAGGTGAAATGTACTTTTAAAAGCATCAAATTAAACCTTCTGAACTAGAAGGAAATTCACTTTTGATTAGGATTTCCAAGGTCTATCAGAAACTAAAGGATTTATTTTACAGACATTCAGATTTCAAGTGCTTAAAACAAAAAATAAAATAATTTACCTGAAATTCTGGTATGGTAGACTTTGTGACACCTTTCCTCTTCCTTGTGATTGCTTTTTTAGATACCGATTTTTTTCCTTGTAAGATTAAAAGAGAAAAGCTTCATAATGCTGTTTGTTGCACTTCATTAGTAAAACCAAATTACATACAGACTTGAAAGTTAAACTGTAACTAACAGATGGCTGACAGTCACATAAACATGATGAATCAGAACTACATTCAGCAAAAGCAAACATTAAACAGGTATCTTGTGGTGTATGGCAGTCTTGGGGGGTGGGCAGAGGGGACTGGGGGGAAGAAGAAGGGAAAGAAAAAGAACAAACCCACTATAATATACCACCTAAAGATTTAAGTCATAAAAGAAACATTCACACCACTGTTCTGAAAGGAGTGAAATCCAGAACGTATGCCACAAACTTAAGAAATACAGCATCTTACCTGCATGGCTTGTTCTCTGATACTGTAAAGTGAACCACACATTAGGGTCTGGGACCTTATCTGTATCTTATATTAAAAAAAGGCCCTCAAAGCACAAGCAATATCTGGAAATCCCCAAATAAACATGCTGAAGTTACCAATGAAATCACACTAATTTACTTCTTATGGCTGTGGCAAAATCTAACATTTCTGAAGAAAGCAAACACCTTCCTCTAACACCCTTCACACTTAACTGTGCTATGTAAGAATACGAATGTAACTGAAAACCTCCTTGAAGGTAAGGCAAGTGCTCTACTGCCTATAGTATCAGGGTTCACAAATCACATACATTTCTCAGATCGGGTAGTTATGGCACCAAGCAATATATGCAAGATAATGGAGTTTTTTATATGGTTATTTCTACATCCACATGGTAAATTGAAACAAGCTCACTTTGACCTGCTCATTCAGACCAAAACCATGACTCTAAGATTACCGCTGTGCTCACATTCAGCAGTCCTAGACAATAATTGAAAACCTTTAAATTTTTTTTTAATTTAAAAAAATCATACAAAGTATGTGCAATTTGTTGTCAAGCCGAATCATTACAGGCACTTAGTAATAACACAAATACAGGCAGATCTGATATTAATGAAAATACTGGCAGAAATTGAATGTATGTATTTTTCCTAATATATTCTTGCTTGTGTGTGCAAATGCCTATGTAGATATACATACACTTAGATTCCTAAGCTTCTATATTTTCAGTTTATTACACTATCTTATTTTCAGTTTGTTACACTGTGAGTTTCCTGAACGTCTTCCCTGAATGTGAAATAAAATACACTTAAGGGACCAGGCACAGGGATCAAAGGATCAAGATTTGAAAATCCACATAAAATCAAGTGATATAAAAATAAATAAATCAACTTAGATTTGAAACTCCACATACTGAACACATAACAAAATTCAAAAAACCCTCAACTACAAAAAAAAAACCCCACTCACAGATTTCACATTAGAGAACAAATGACAAAAGGGAAGCATGTTTATTAGAACAATGACCCAAACACTTTGACAATGGGGAAACAAGTCAGCATTTTTGTTATATAGTTTATGAATCCAGCTGCATTGAAAACATAATTGCTACTGCTGAGAACAGTGTCGTCCATTTAATGAACTAAAGCAGACATCTAATTTCTTGACAAACTGCCTCAAAAAGAAGTCTTGTCATAGCTTGGTTCCTTGTTACAGCCCTGTAAAATAATGTTATCTGGCAAGAACATGAAGGGATAAAAACATGGGGCAGCTAAATTGTCTTGCTTCTACACAAAGAAATTTTTGAACATGAGTAAAACTAGAATTTTCATTTTATTTATTTCAGCATACTTTTCAGCAAATATTTACTTGAATATTTTCAGCCTCAGACGCTGCAGCATACTTCAAAAAGCAACAACAGAAATATTCTCTCTTTTCCCCATTACTTCCTTCTGCAAAGGGGGAAAAAATGTTAGGAAGAATTATAATTAATTATCCCCAAAAGAGAGTACGTATTTCTTCCTTCAACAGCATCTGAAAAATGTGCGGTAGGGAAGATACGGGGTAACACAGAACAAGAATTAGAAAAACTGGCTAGAAGCACAAGGAAAATGAGAAGAGACAAGAAGTTCAAAGAAACTAACAATCTTGAAATAGCTGAATATTCTTCTCCTTCGACAGCTGCAACAATATAAAAACTTTTGTTAAGCCTGCCATCTTGAGGCACTAACAATGAGCATCACTACATTATTTTTTGCTGAGAGAAATACTTACTTGGACAAGTACTTTATAAATGTTTTATAAATATTGATTTATTCTCAATCCTGTTTCCACTATAGGACAATAGTTGTAAAAAAGATTAAGGTTTAACCTCATTTTGTCATAAAGTTCTATTTCAAATATAGTCACCACTTCTTTGGAAAGAGTGAGCTTTATTCCCCCTGACAGAATTATAAAATAACATTATTACATAAAAAACCTGGTTTGTATTCGAATATATACACATCAAAACTATATAAAAAAAATTCTACTTTGATGCAAATAGAACTGTTCTCAAGCTAGGAAATGTCAGCCTATATTATTCCTGTGCAATGTTACATTCACCCACCAACATGACTTTACTGTGCCACAATTACTAATTATGCCTCCACACTGACTATTCCAATAGGCTTCATATCTCAGCTGGGTTTCAGTTCAGAGGGGAAGACACTATGAAACATCTTACCTTGGACATAACTAGAGGGCAACTGAGCACCATACAGACAGTCAGGCTCTCCTTCCCTCACAGCACTGAGAAGGGAAAAATAAGCAAAGATGGAGCTCACTTCCCCCTTTTCCCCCCAGTGCTAAGAAGGAGGGAAGCAGAAGATCAAGGAACTTGAGATAAGGACAAGGAGGTATGATCTAATCCTTTAAGGTGCAGGCAAAAGACAAACTCATTTGGGGAAGAAAAAACATAAAATTTAATCCAGACACCAACAACAATAACATATAACAGACAGTAGAACGATGAGCAGCATTCCCACATCTTGAAAACACCTTCTCCCACCCCTCCCTTCTTCCCAGGCTCAGCTTTTCTCCCTGTATCTCTGTGTCCTACCCCCCAGCAGTACAGGGGACGGGGAATGGGGGCTGCAGTCAGTTCTGCCTCTTCTTCCACCTCAGGGGTGGAACTTATGTCATTCCAGCACGGTCCCCCTCTCACAGGAGTCATTCCTCCACAAACCATCTCGGAGATGCATCACTCCCATGGGCATGTGGGTCACCCCTGCCTGTTGCAATTCTCCCAGTGCTGACTACAACACTGGGAGCTTCTTCCCATGGGGTCCTGGTCTCCTTCGGGTGCAGTCACCTGTCCCGTTGTGGGGCCCCCCACAGGTCACAAATCGGCATCTGCTCCACCCATGGGTGGCAGCGGGGGTGGCCATGCCATCTCACCGGGGATACAGGGGAGTCTCTGTTTTGGTGCACCTCCCCCACTTCCTCCTCCTTCCTTACACTGACCTCAGTGTTCACACAGATGCTTTCCTCGCAACTTCTTCTCACAACTCCCCCAACTCCTTCCAGGTTGCCCTTCTTAAATATCTTATCACAGCAGCACAGCTGATTGGCCTGGCCTTGGTGCAAAGATGGGTTCAACTTTGAGCTGGGGGAGTTTCAAGAAGCTTCTCACAGCGGGACACTGCTGTAGCCCCCTGCCCTGCTACCAAAAAAACCCCACCACTCACTCAAACTAGAACGAACTATCATCCCTTTCCCCTCTCATACTGCAGGACTGTATCAGCTCTTTTTATACCACCTCCAATACTGACAGAGAACTAGGCCATTACTGAGATTATGGAGGGGACAACTACAGACACCTAAGGCAAGAACCCTTCCAAACTCAGTGGACAAGTCAGGATGTGCGGCAAATAAGAGTCCTTTTCATTCTCTACCAGCAAATAGAGAAAATACACAATCATTTTATTCTTCAAGCAAACTACAAAAAATCTTATCCTAAATTAAACTATAATTCAGTTATCTGGGGATATAAACCAAAACTCTTTCTTGATTTGAGGTAATATTTCTCTCTAGTAACATGCTACCAACCTACACCTAGAGCTGGTAACATCAGAGACCAAAAGCTCAATTTGCACATTTCCTGACTTTACCTGCTGATACAAACCACTTGGATATTAAACTGAAACAAGAACACTGTCAAAATGCATGCAATCTGCAGTAAAGGACTGTGCAGTTTGTAATGTTTTAGCTCTCACACCATTGTTTTTTCTGAATCAAAACAAACTCCATCTTGCAGCAAGAATGCAGTAAAATACAGGTTCTCTGCAATCATCTTATTTGAGCAAGTCCTTACTCATCTGCCAGAAAAGCTGAAAACTATTAAGCAGACAAAAGTAACATTAACTTGGATACTGCCCTGTCCACACAGACAGTGTTTGCTGCTTGAAGAAAGATGAGGACAGAAACCTGTATAGTGAGGATTAGTATAAGCCAGTAACTGAGGTTAGTGAAAACACTGAAGTGAATGTGAAGCAATGCTGTTCTGAGAAAAGCTGATTTCAAAGTAAGAGAACATCACATTGGAAGCTACTGAAATATCTGTACTGCTCGATATAGTGTATTTCAGATTTCATGTATGACTCAGTCTCAGAGTAAAGACAATGTATGTAACAAACCAAACCTAAACCAAAATAAATAAAATTCAAAGGTAAACAATTTTTACATTACTGCTTTTTAATGCTAAATTAATGTTGATCACAATAGGTGGAGCCAAACTAATACTGTTTTAAGTTATTACCCATTCTCAATTCCAAGAAATTTGATTATTTTATACATTCAACTGATAAGAGCTGTTTCTTATCCATTTTGCTTCTATGTATTTGTAATTGTCACATCAAGTAATTTGTTAAACAAACTCACTGCTGAAAGTAAAAAACATCCAGATCTACAGATCTTTCACATTTATTCCTTTTAAACAACACCACTGTTGGAACACTTCTGTTCTAAGATTCACTGGAAACCAACATTTCACTAGCCAAGAGACACTTAGCCAGCTCTGAGAAAATTCTTAGATATTTAAGTTCAGAAGGTCCAGAAGATCTCTAGCTGCCACAGGTTTTCCTTTCAAGCCTAAACAAATTCCACACATGTTATCACAGGAGTGCAGGCAATTTAACAGGGTAACATAAAAACTTGGGCCTGGACACTACTTATGAGCATGCAAAAAACCCACTAGAGAGATTACATACAGCTAAAACAGAAGCCATTTCAAGTTGATCTTGCCATTTAAGGGTGAAGAGGGGGGAATAAATAAATGATGTTTCAGATCTCTTCTAGTCCCGTTTTAGAGGCATAGAAATGTAGACATATAAACCACTAAGCCACAGAAATGTTCTTGACATTTGTGAATTACCTCAGCAAGGACAGTACAGCCCATTTCTAAGTTACTGTAACAAATAATTTTGACTTAAACAGCAACATTTTTGTATGTCTAGTAAAACTTTTTGTTATGAACTATGATATGAGTGTTCTTCTAGAAGAACAAAAGTAGTGTCAATCTGTGCTGCAAATTATAAAGTGACAACATAGAGCAATTTTAAATAAAAATGTATTTTAATAATAATTTTAATAAAAATGCAATTTTTACCTCATATGCAGCAGAGCCTCATTCCCCTAGATGGGGAAACAGATGTTTTCGACATTACTGTCAGTAGTACTTGTCATGGTAAAATAAAGTTAAGTTAGCCCCCTCCAACTACAAGAAATTCCTGTTTTCTCATTACATTCTATTAGTATCTCCACTGTTCTCAAATTGAAAAAAATGGCCCTTTTATTTTCCTGTTCATAAATTTAAGTAACATTTAATGTTTTTCAAAGATTTGGCAACTACTGAGAATGTTCTGTTTATTCTTTATACTCCTATTTACCTTGCTCCCAGCAGCTCCTGTTTTAGAAAATATAATGTCCAATAACCTGGAAGATGAAGCATTACCATAGACTTTTGAAGTTTGCACACTGACAGAGTGTATGCTTTTATATAGTCAAAACAGCAAAGCAGGTCTGAACAAGTGCATAAATAATGTTGATTTACAGAACAATGGAAATAAACCCAATAAAAACTCAGTGGCATATATTTCTGAGGATACTGACACTGCAGCTGAATGCATTGGGTACATTGTTACAACTTCACAGAACACCTCATCTAACGTTTTCAACAGGGTTAACAGGCTGTTCCACATCCAGACACTAGACAACACTACAGAGAAGCGTTTAAAACCCTGAAGACAAAAGTCAATTTTAAACTGCCAAGGACAGTATCCCAGACACTACAAAACTGCTGCCAGACTACTAAATTCATTTCTTCACATTCAAGCAATGGTTGATTTTATACAGAAAATGTAATGTTACTCTAAAGGAATAAAATACATTGTGAAATAGACTTGAATACGGTGGACTGCTTTTATATATATATATACACACAAACTTTTATATAAGTATAGGGTATAGAAATTTACATCAAGGTTCTTCTAAAGGTGTATGCTATATTGGCATTTTCTACACCAACTGGAATAAAAGAGATTTAACTTATACTTTGTCAACCTCTGCTTCAGGCTCACAATAATTATTTCAAGAAGGTTCGGGTGCCTTCTATTTTCTCAAGCCTGTGGATGTTCTGAATTTCATCCAATCCTTGTTTCAAGCACGCAATCACAGAATTCTCATGCTTATGTATTGTGCCTTGTACTGCAACCTTTGTTGGTATCTACTTCAGCATAGTTTAGTCCAGATCCAACAAGCCTACCACCATGTTGCAGTCTAATTTAATGATTTATAGCCTAATTTAACTGCTATAATAACATTTAAAATCAAAGCGTAGCATGCAAGGTGTTTACAATCTCCAATTCTATCTTTCCACCATATTCAGTACCACTCTGTCAATAGTACTGATACAGAATACTGCCACAGTAATAACTAATAACCATTACCTTGTTTCAAAGACAGAGATTCAAGTAAGATGGTTACATCTTGTACATACTTGTAAGAAAACTTCATAACTATGGCAATGCTCATGACATGGCTGTGTTCTCCAAGTTCTGCTCACAATAGTTATAGGAAGTTTTCAGTTAAAAAAACTGCACAACTATTCTATATTCATGAACAGTATCCTTTGGGTACCACTGCTACAGCAAGCCAGGAATGTGCAAATCATCTCAATATAAATTGTAACTAAGTTACAATTAGCTGCCTCAGAGAACCAACAGTAGGGAAAAAAATCACCCTGTTAAAAAATAAGGAAGGGTGTTAACTTTTACATTCCTGATGCTCTTTTCTACCTCCTGTACTTTTAAGCAACATTGTAAAGAGTGATTACAGCTATGATCAGTTTTAAAGTAAGTGGTTCTGTGAATTCAGAAAGTTTTACTAAATCTCTCTGTTCTATGTTATAAAGGTATCTTTGAAGACAAAATAAAATTTCAGAAGAGCTTTGAGAAATATTACTTAGCCTTAAACATTCTGAAATATTACAAAACGATAAGGCATTAGCTTGAATGGCATCCTGGCTTGCATCAGCAATAGCGTGGCCAGCAAGGACAGGGAAGGGATCATACCCCTGGACTCAGCACTGGTGAGGCTGCACCTCAATTGCTCGGTTCAGTTTTGGGCCCCTCACTCCAAAAAGGACATTGAATGACTTGAGCATGTCTGGTGCAGGGTCTGGAGCACAGGTCGTACGAGGAGCGGCTGAGGGAACTGGGGGGGTTTAGTCTGGAGAAGAGGAGGCTGAGGGGAGACCTCATCGCCCTCTACAGCTCCCTGAAAGGAGGTTGCAGAGAGCTGGGGATGAGCCTCTTGAACCAAGTAACAAGTGACAAGACAAGAGGGAATGGCCTCAAGTTGCTCCAGGGAAGATTTAGACTGGATATTAGGAAGCATTTCTTTCCAGAAGGGGTTGTTGGGCATGGGAATGGGCTGCCCAGGGCAGTGGTAGAGTCCCCATCCCTGGTGGTGTTTTAAGAGTTGGGTTGACATAGTGCTGAGGGATTATGGTGTAGTTGGGAACTGTCAGTGTTAGGTTAATTGTGTGACTGGATGACCTTCAAGGTCTCTTCCAACCTTGACCATTCTGTGATTCAATTCAATCCAATCCTACCCATTCCAGCCTAACAGCTACAGGACTAACAGACACTTAAGTATAGGAAGAAAAGCTCTTTTTCATAATACTGTAACATTTTAGGAAAATCTTCTCCAGCAAGATCAAAATTTTCAGTGAAGTAGTAGTCAGAATTAGTCAATGTATTAGGAGATAAAGAACAAGAGACTACCAAAAGAAATAGGACCCTCCATACCATGCCCAAGACAATCAATGCCTGTCACCTGCAGATGAAAAAGAATGTTTTATGCCCTCTATCTGAACGGAGACAAACATGTTATCTAAGTGTGACTTAAACTATCAGATCCAGTAGATCAAGTAGTTAGATACATGGGAAAAATAAATGGAGAAGAGGAATTTCCATCACTTCTCATTGAACAGACACACATGACATCACCATGTGCAGTCACAGTTGCAAAACTGTGCAAACACCAATTGAATTCACAACAGAACACTTTGTTAGTCTTTTCTGGATTTCTAGCTGTACTAATACATCTCCTTCCTGTGTTAGTCTTTTCTGGATTTGTAGCTGTACTAATACATCTCCTTCCTGTCTGAAACTGAGAGTTAAAGGGAGTAATACTATACCTTCAGTGTTCTCTAATGATGAAAATGTGTCTAATTAAAATGTAAATTCATATGATTAAAGGCATCTGGTAATCACCTACAGTTAGATACATATTCTTAACATAACTATTTATTAGTTATTTTCTATATTAAATTACCTCTGCTAATGTTAAGCTCCTTATAACACAGTATGGAACTGGAAATAATGAGGTAGATGGCAATCTACCACTGAATTTACTATTCAGTCATGTAAAACCACAAATTAAAACTGAAAAAACAACTGGTTTAACTCTCAGGTTTTTAGTGGTATGGAACAATAGTTTGCTTTATAATAAGTTTCTGAAACATATTTGGGTCCCAAAATATATTCTAACAAAGCCCATCGTAAAACACAAAGGATGATAATTTGATAAATAATCTCCATTATAATCCTACATCAGATCAGCCTTGATATTAAGATATTCCAAAACACAAACTTTTTTTTAGCACTTCGGAAAATAAAACAAACTTATTGTAAGGAACAGAGATCACATAATAGCTATATAGGTCAATACATGTAAGGTAACTGGGATAATGAAAAGCCAGGGATTTCTGTTTTCACTTTAGCATCTGTGCACCATATTCAAGATACAAAAGAAAAACTGAAGAGAAGCTCTCTCCTGATTCCAGTTTTATTATTAGGCTTTATTTCCACGGTGTCAATTCAAACACAGGTATTTTGAACCAAAAGAACTGCCTTTATTTAGATATTCAAATTAAGTATATTACAGTAGGCACTACAGTTTCAACTAACAGTGGAGGATTTAGTCTGGGACCTACTCAAGACAAAATTTAGAAATTAAAACCAGGAGATATTTCACTGAGATTATATTATAGAATAGATTTTTACCATAAATAGATTCATTCTGTGATAACTGTTCATGATGTATTTCTTTAAAAAAAAAAAAAAGTTTGAACTCACACACCAGTATTTACAGTTCTTCTAACAGCACTTCAAAATTTGTCTCTTTTCATCTTTAAAAACAAAACATAATTTGAAACTAAAAAATACTTAATAGCATGTTAGCAGAATTTTATCAAGTATAAAGATGGAGACAATCGGGCAGGTTTTTAAAATTTTTGTAATTTTACGACATATATAAGAAAAGCAGTTATTACAATAATCATAATTCTATCAGTTAACTTCAAAAGCTACTTTCAAATATTGCCGATCTGTTTTGCTAACAGTAGTTGTCTTTCAAAACAATGATCTATTAAAAAATGACACTTTGTTTTATGAGCATTGTTTATTTCACAGAAAGTAGAGTTTTTTTAAGCATCTGTTGTAAAATGAGGGTTACAATGAAGATGGCGACCTGCTTTAAATATTTTCACTGAAAAATAAAGAGTTTGGTCCCCAATCTTTTATCCAATAGTTCTCTAAATTAAAGAGCCTGTATTTGCAATTTGGGTTATTATGCATTTGGATGATGTTTGGTTTTAATAAGAAAGAAAACACTAATACATCTGGAGAGCTAACAGTCACAAAAGTGGATATAAAATACAGTACTTCTGCTAAATATTACATGTATGAACTTCAACTGTAACTCTTAAAATTTATGTTTAGATATGGGCACTGAAGTATTTTGGAGGGAGGAGTTTGCGATTTACATGTTAAAGCAGTTCTTTGGATATTCTGCACAAATATTTGGAATCTAAACATTACTTGTTTTCTTAGCTTTAAATTTCCACTCAACTTCCAGCTAAAATGCAGTGGTGTCAGATCTCCGAATTCTCTTACACCTTAGAAGATGTTTTTTTACACAGATTTTTGGGTTTGGCTTTCTGCTTTTCAGCTGAAATCCAGTATTTACCTGTCCATCTATGATTCTGAAAATAAGCCCATCACTTCAAAATATGTCATGTTTGAAGCAGTCTGCTAAAATCTGTCACACAGACCTTAGCCCATGACTCAACAGGATAGCAGATCAAGCTTTATGATGCTTCACATGACATCAAAAATACTACAACTACCTGATAATTTGAACTGTCCTAAGGACTTTGTAACTTCACTGTTTTTAAATAGTTTTAAAATTTTTAAGTGAGTTAACTGAAATCTGCATCATCTATCACCTAACTGAAACACTTACTTAGATGTCTGCCCGCATCTGTAATAAAAATGCCATCTGATTAAATTCTGCATCTCAATTGTTGGACTAAGCAGAAATGTGACCAGGTCCACAGTCAAAGCAGTACTGTTTGGTGACCTAAAATCTCCACTTCCAGTAGGAATGATTTTAGAGTCATGATCTCATGTAATTACGTTTTCTTTGTAATTTGGATAAGGTAATATTTTCAGAAAAGGGAGAAATATTTCTGCAACTGCTATGACCTAAGACAGCATAAAACAACTTCAAGCTACACTCTCTGATGCTAGTCAGACTCACTCTCCTCCTATTTTTTTGTAACAAACTCTTCCAATGAATAATGCTCTCTAAAGATACATTCTGCAAATTAATCATAGTTTAATC
Source organism: Athene cunicularia (assembly GCF_003259725.1). NCBI lineage: Eukaryota > Metazoa > Chordata > Aves > Strigiformes > Strigidae > Athene > Athene cunicularia. The sequence continues at coordinate 3,210,908 of NW_020799145.1, forward strand.
AGCCAATGAGCCTGTTTTATATGCTTCTGATATTGAAGAGAAAACTTTCACACTAAAATTAACATCACAAAAGTCTAATGCAGTAAGGCTGTCCTGTTTCACAAAATAAAATGTAGATTAATCAAGAAAGAAAACAATTAAAAGAAAAAAAAAATCTGTATGCTTCTAATTTTTACTACAGATAAAAATGTCAACTTACCAGACTTGTGCTTCTTGTGTTTTGCTTTCTTTTTAATTATAAACAACTTGCTCTGGATCTCAGATTTGTAAGATTTGAATGGATGAAGATGAATCTCACGCTTTCTTTGCAAGTCATCAAGTTTTCTCTGTAGATTTTCATTTAGAATATCCTTCAACTTCTTTTTTTTCTTCTTCTTCTTTTTTGCCCGCAATTTACTTAGTTTCTTAACATTTCGTAGCGAGTTCTCTAGCACTGTTTCTTTAGCAGATTCGTGGTAATTTAAGTCTTGGCTGTCATGAGTGCCATTGACATGCATTTGGCAAGCTTTCAGTGTGCTTTCTTTGAATGGACTCATCTCAACTTTTACTCTGGCCATTTCAGTACAACCTTGTCCATTCTCCACAGCCCTTGTTTCTCCTGAACTAGAGTGACCACCCATACCAACAATCTCTCCTGAACTAGTCAAATTCCTCAAGTTCTCTTTATAACAACCAGCTTTTTTAATGTCACAGATTCTTGTGGTCTTGATTTCACAGTTCATCTCCTCTGTAGTGACTCTAAAGCTACCTAAATGTGTGTTTTTTTCTGGATAGATAACAATGGAGTCTGCACTATTCTCCACTTTTGTCCTGGAATGATGTAGCAGCTCTTCTCTACCACCAGAACTGACCTCCCCATTGCTTTTGCTTACATATACATGTTTTACTTTCTCCAATTTGATACGTGACACCTTTTTAACTTTGATGGGAGGAGATGGGAATTCAGGAGCCTGAAAAGGTTTTTGCTTGTAAATCCGAACATCTGCACCACAGAACTGTGGAAAATGAACATATGCATTTTCCAAGTAATCGTAACCAAGAATTACTTCTCTGCATTCATGGATAGGCTGACCTAGCACTGCATCCTGAACATCCTTCTGTGTCTCATACACGAAATCACAGAGACCTTTTAGCAGCCACACTTTTTGGTAGAATGGTAGCTCATGAAATGGTTTTTCTTCCAAGGGATTAACTTCTCCAAGGACTTCAAAAAACTGGGGACACAATCCAAGTTTTTCTGCAGAGCTGTTAGGATCGTCAGTCTGCCCTACAACAGTATACCAGTGTTGTACTTTCTGTCTGAGTGCTGCTTCCCAAGTCCTGTAAGAAAGAGTAGGCCTGCGATGTAATGTAGATCTGCGATGAGGAGGACTTAACAGAGAAGTCATTATTTTTGATAAAAAAGCATTACACTGAGGCATCAGAAGACAACGTTCCAATTCATAGAATACTATTTCAGGTAAATTTAAAATCTGTTGTGCTAAACAAAGAAAATGACCAATAGCTGGAATCTCCCACATTGTCTCCATCCTTGTAGGTGCTGCTTGAGCTAAAAGTGACTTTTCCCATTCTTCTATTTCTTTCTGACTAGCTTCTTCTGCTTCTTTTCTTTCTTGCTCTCTCACCCTATTAAAAGAAAGTTCATGAAAATTCAGGTATTGGGGTAACAAAAAGAAACCAGGGAGAAAAAAATCAGAACTACCGCATGACAAACATACTTATCTTGAAGTAATAAAGAACATAGTACATAAAGTTTTAATTCATCTTTCTTTGGATTACACAATGCATCACTGCACCAAAATAGGAAACTACAGCCTTTTATTTCTATCAGCATTGGTTTAAAAAAAGAGGAAAAGGTTTGAAAAAAACCTGGCAGATATCAATACTTCAGGTGGTGTAGATTTTTTTTAAAAAAAATGTATTTCTTTCCCCAATCCCTTTTTAGCAGGATTAATTATTTGCAACAAATGACCCATGTAAATATCTCTGAAAACAGATTCCAGATAAATCTTGCTTTAAATTGGTTGCCCTGTGGCTTGTGTCACCTGCCTTGTAATTCCCTTCCTCAGTACACAAGTATACATGCCTAACTTAAGTGCTTCATTCACATACAAAAGCCATTTTCCCTCCCACCCATATGCATGTTACTAGTTGTTTTGCAATGGTGGTCAAAAGAGAAACAAATATCAGGATGCATGAAGAATGTGATGGAAAATAACACCAGAAATAAAATGTCATTACATTAATAAATGGTTTGCCCTCACCTGAAAAATTGTATTCAGTTCTGGTCCCCCTATCTAAAAAAAGGATAGAGCAGAAATAGTGGGTATTCAGAGAAAGAGGTTATCAGTAATCAGAGGCCTGTAAAAACTTCTGAAAAATCTGGGACTCTACACAAAACACTAGCAAGAGGACAATGACAGCAATATACAAAACTAATATGATAGACTAGGAACTTCTATTTGCTTTTATTTGTAAATTCATCATGAAATTTAAAGACAACAAGTTTAAGAGGAAGAACTGCTTTCACTTCAGATAATCAACCATGCATAGCTAACTTACTACAACACAGGATATATTAATTTAGTTCCAAAGCGAAAAATAGGATATCTGCATGAATCACAAGAATATCAAGAGTTACCAGTGACAGCAGGGATTTTTATTTAATGTTGCAATAGTAAACTAACACTACTGCCTCAAGGCATGACCAGATTCCAAAAGATAGGATTAGGATACAGCAGTACTTACAGAAAATTTTTTCTAGAGCTCATTCAAAGCTTCTCATATCTTTTTCTCTGAAGCTTCTGTCCCTGACCACTGCTAGAAACAATCACATTTATCACTAAAGTGACCTGTTACTGGAATTTACATGTCCTCATTTGCCAGATTGCTACCCTCCAATTATTTTTCTTTATATACAAGTAGCAAATAAATGCCAGGTACCCATTCAAAGCATCAATGCTTTTCGAATTCAGCCGAAGAGTAACAGTACATTAAAATCTTTCTTTTGACAACTAGAAGCTAACTGCAGCTTCTGGCATGAAAAATGTGTATTTAAAGCATTAATTATTGACTATATCTCTCAATAATGTAAAAAATGTGACAAACCTAGCTTAGCCCACATTTTAGTATCAATGCAGGAGAAATATGCCATGGCCACAAACTTAAAATTTGTATCCTGTGTATGCAAAATGACATATAATACAGTAAGATACCACTGAATGCTTTATCTTATATAATTAATTAAATTTCAAGTGATTTGTTACCATAATTTGAACAGAAATTTTTAATACCACATACATGCATCCTTGTTATCTGTACACCTATCAAATGCAGAAAGACAGATTCATGTAAAACATAAAATTAAAATGTAAAAGCAATCAAATCAGTAAATTCTTAACTTCACTCTCCCAATGCAGTATTTAGTGTATACTGGATGGGACTGAAAGACAAAATCCCACTTCGCAGCACTAATTTAAACATAAAATGATTGTGGTCTAATGACAAAATCCAATTTGCCGTTCTAGGTGAATAAACCAGTAAATTCAAGAATACTACTTGCATAGGTAAAGTGAGCATTTTTTTTTTATTCTGACTTTTGTTCCATTAACATGCATTAATATTGTATTAATAATAAAATAACTAAAAATAATAAAATAAAAATAAGTAACAAGTCAGGCAGAGGAAGAATCAATAGTAAGTAAAATGTTATCAAAAATAATAAATTTCAAAGCACTCCTGAATCTCATTCCCTCCTCCCTCCTAACTGTAATATACACTTCCAAATAACCCACTGCCTCCAAAACATGTGAACTCTATTAAAATGCTATGGAAATAAGCTTAAATATGGATAGACAGTGAGATAGAACATTTGTAGAAACAATCACACTTCAGTATCATTTAATAAAATCCACAGGCTGTAGATGATCTAAAAAGATTGTCTTTGCAAGCAATTTCAACTTATCAATTAATAATTTAAATTAAGGTAGAATTCTCAAAATAGATACAATTCCCTAGATTCAACACTGTCTTGCACTTCATAAAATTATCATCATTACACTATTTTAAAGATCTTTTTAAAAAGAAGAAAAACATGCATTGTTTCAGTTGCAAAAAGTTTGCATTTCTTTTAAAGCTATAATTTTATCCCAATATCTGTAGTCATTCCCTTCTCAGTAAACATTCAAAAAGAAAATGTAAGTAATAGCACACTTTCATATCTTCATTACTGAGGTCTTCCTACTAGCTGCCGTCTTTTGAAGGGCATTGCTTTTCCCCAGGGTGTTTTTTTGAGAAGGAGAGGGATGAAGAGGGGTGAGAAGGTGGAGTGAGGGAGCTGGGGTGGAGGGGCGGGGGGAGAGAGAGAAAAACATTTAATATTTAGCAGGACAAATATCCTTACACTGAGAAATTCTCTGAACAAACATTTGGCTTTTATGCTGACAGCAACTCTAAAAAACTTGTTTGGTACTTCTATTAACATTTTGCAGTAATATGTTTGCAGACATTTATTATGTTTACAATAATAACACAAAACTACTCTAAGGATCAGCTGACATTTCCAGACTACAAGGGACAAACGTATTCCTAGAACATGTCTGCAGCAGTTGTTCTGCCGCTCTTGAGCAGATAAAACCATGACACCTGACCTTAAAACTCAGCAGACACACTCTCTAAGTAGAGAAAGCAGCTAAAACAGTACAGACATAGCTCCCCTCTTTTCTTGCAACAAGAGATTTCACTTGGAGGGGAGAGAAGACAAAGACTAGATTGTACTTTTTCCCCTCAATTACAACTTCTAACCTCCTTGTTGAGCAATTTTTCACAGGTAAAAGGTAAGGCATTGGAACTATGGTGACAAGGTACAGAGAACTGTTTTAATTCTACACTAACTTGTTTCGACAAACTTTCCTTTAAAAAACAAACTAGAAAGCTACGTACAAAATAGCAATATTACGCATTATTCTAAATTAAATCAAGATTTAATAGTCAAGAGAAATTAAATTTGGAGATGCCCGTGACCTTGATTTAAAATTAAAACTTGGAGATGCCCATGTGACTTTAATTATGTATCTGCAATGTCTTACATCATATTATGACATGCTCTATATTCTTCCATAGGACCCTGTTCATTCCAACCTTACATCCTTATAAAAGGCAAAAATTGACTGTATAAGCATACCTTATTCCAGTAATTTGCTAAATTACTGAATTGCAATCAGAATTGAATTCTTTAAATGTTTGAATGTCTGAAACTTATCCCAGGATCAAATTCTGAGCTGCCTAGCGCAATTTTCAACAGTCATTTAATTCCCATTAAAATCAACCAGTTAATTAGCTGTCATTCACTGGTAGTTTTACAATTTAAAAAATTTCAGTAGCAATCTACCTGTTTCAGTATCTAAATGCCTCTAAATAGGCAAGCATTTCCAATTATATAATAATTCTACAATTATTTATTGTTAGCTGATATGTAAACTAGCATGTTTAGTTAGCATGTAAGTTATTTATGTTAATTATCATATAAGCAAGCAGTTGAGTAGAACCTCATGGAAATGTAACTAATAATCCAAAGAAGATATTAAATATTTTGATAATTAGAACAACTGAACAAAAGGAAAGCTTATAAACCAGACTGACAAGAAAAGTATCTTAGATGTTATATATATATATATATATATATATATATACACACACACACACACACACACTTGCAGGGGAAAAACTGGTTTTGCTGCTGTACAAAAACTATTAGCTGCAAAACAGTGAAATCAGCTTTGCAGAGATATCTCAGTTTTTGTATGTTGATTCTACCATGATGAATGTATCACTTGGGGGAGGTTATGTAACATTAAAGAAAAAGTGAAATATATTGTGCAAGAAATGAATAAACTACAAGAAAGAAAAAGAGAACTCTCTACAAATGATAGCTAAAATAACAAAAGGATTTGGAATACGATTTCCATTAAGTCAACTACAGAAAAGAATATAAAAAAACCACTTCAGGATATTCTTCCAAAATATGCAGTTGAAAAAAAGCTTGTGAAATCAATTTCAAGGATTTTGGAAAAGAAAAAATCGGAAACTATTTTAAAGATTTTGTTTACTGCCATTCTTTCGACTCATCATAAGATGCCCGTGACTTAAAAGATTATCTAAAGCAAAGGATTAGATATTAATGTGGACTTCAGATGGTAATTTGTTTAGCTATGAGGCTAAGTTTTTTAGAAAGTCACTTGCATTTGCAACCTTACTTATCTGGGGGTGAAAGTCTGTAACGCCCAGTGACGTGGCTAAACTGTCTAAGGTAAGATAATTACTAGCTAGAAAGTACATGTATGCTGAGTGGTCAGATGGATGGCCAGAAAGTGAGCACTTTTTTATGTTCCTGATAACTTATCTGCAAAAGGACAGCACTGTGCACTCCAGTGAATCTACCCAGTCTCCAATATTGCATATAGTTTTGAAAGTATTCTGTGCCAACCTCAGTGGGTCCAACTTCAAAAAAAAAAAGCTGAATAAAATTTTTCTCTTAACAGAAAATATTCAATCTATATTTTAGCAATAATCCAAAGTAAGTTTACTAAGTTGTAATACATTTTTGAATAAAAACTGTCCCAATTTAGTGTTGCAAGTATGTACATTTATATAAAAAAATACTCTGAAAAAGCATACATGCTGTATCACATGATCTTCACTGGTAATGTATTATTAATTTTATAGGCCTTCCAATTTCCAAACCTTTTTCATAAAATACCTCTACAATGTACTTTTGGAGCATGAGCATTTTGGTGAGCTGGGAAACAACTGGTATAGAGAAGTCACAGTTACTCTGAAAACATAGTGGATCTGTTAGCAAATATGTTAAGATGATATCTGAAGCATGATTATTTGAGAAGATCAATAGCTTCCTAGAAAGCGACACAGTTCAAAATTTTAGGGCATAAAGAAGGAAGCTAGTTGTCATCTTTTTCTGTTACTGTAGAACATTCTATAGAATCAACCACCATGTAGTAGTATCCTTTGACCAGGATCTGGGACTTTTCAGTATATCCAGGTACATGGATTTAACTGCTAATTACTATAGTTTTACAGGACCATGCTTAAAACAGGTGTATGAAAGTAAAATTTTAATTTCATCAAGTAATACATTCTACTGACTATGGATGCATTAAAATCTAATCAAAATGTCCTTTTTCATAACAGCACTATCAAGTTCAGATCTAGGACACAGAGTTGAACACAAATCAAGAGAATTTTATCAGAGAAACAATAACCCTAGTGATTTTTGCTTTTTTGCAAAGTATGAGGGGGATTAGAAGAAGAAAGATAGACTCTTTTCTTAAGAAAAAGTACCGGCTAACACTCAAGTCAACCAACACTGTATGACTTCAGATCTACTGAAAATGAAGATTACCTGTAAAATGAGAGTGAACTGGTTATATATTGGAAAAATATCCAAACTGTAAACTTTGAGAAAAGCTGGAAATATTTTGCTTCCTAAAGGTAATACTATCTTATCATCATGCTCCATGTTCATACAGTCTCCCAGATTACTGCTGAAGTATGCAAGCTTATAAACTTCATTCTCCTCAAAGTGAAACATACCACAATCAACCGTAATCACTGTCTGGAATAATACATCTCTTAAATTTATGAAAACCACAAAATTCTGCAGAGTTAATTACACACACACTGTAAATTTATTACCTAACTGACAAGCTGAAATGCCACATCAGTGAGATAACAGGAGTGGCACTGGCAGAGATAATTGCTTCTGACTACCAGTGAGGGAAGCAGTGACAAGATCACAGAATTAGACTGTAGTTAAGCATTCTGGTAGTTTTTAATTTAATTGTTTCATGGAAAACAGTCCACGGACCTCATGTCTGAGCTAACAGGAAATTGCTGTGGATGCTTTCAGTTACTGTTAAACGTTTCACAATCCTAAAATAACAGCAGCCTTTATTTATTTTAAAGTTTATATGACTTTGGGAATTTTTCAAGAAGATGGTAAATCAAAGCTAATTTCTTGCTTGGTGGATGCACTGTATTGATGTCCTAAGTCCATTCATGAACCTAATACGAAGAGCACCACAACATTTATTTACCTAAAAAAGTTTTAATGAGCTAGCTCCTGTGGAGAACTAGGAAGACAATTATTTAAAACCAAACCAAAACCGTTTTTCTTATTACCTCTTTTCCTCTTTAGCTCTCAGTTGTTCCTCTTGCCTTAGAACCTGAACCATCACAGACTCAAACATGCCTGTTGACAAGCCTACTAAATTGCGAGGCGTGGAACGACGTCTTGTTGAAATGCATGCTGTTCCTTTCTCTTTTTCCAGCCCATAGCATCCTCTAGATGTTACAGCTATTGATGTTTTCTCTCTTAAATGACTAGAAGAAAAAAATCAAGCCAATTCACAATTACAATTTCCCTTACCAAGAGCACTTCAATGCCTATGCTACCAACCACAGATCAAGCATATTTACTCAGAAAAAAAGTTATTTTCCACCTGCCATTTTTACCACTTAGAAGGTTCCTTTATGAAATTTTAAATTTAAAACCAACATGCTAACATGAGCTACATTTTCACATCTGTTAAAAATGATGGATATTAATCTCAAGTAATCAAATCTTATTTGGAGATTGAATTTCCTACATTAATCCATAAATATTTGGAAAGAAAATACTTCCAGAAGACCTGAGAAAAGAAACTATAATTTTTAGAAGACACTTAAAAATACTGAAGAAAAAAGAAAAGTTGTATTTGTTGCATGGGGGGGGTGGGGGGTATGTTAAACAGCAGTTTAATTTTGTTAAAAATTAAATTATATGAGAAGTAAACCACTGCAAATTTGGTTGTAATGTTACATTTCAGCTTACACTGTTTCAAAGTACTCCAGCAACACCGGTATGAGGAGTAACACTATCACACAACCTCCAAAAACCCATGAGGGAAGGGAAGAAAATCCAACCTCCATTCAAAAGCAACCTCCATTCTAAAGTAATTTTCTGTGGTTTGTAGTATCTGAGAATCATACAACCAACACTGATTGCTTCCCTTGAGTCACTTGATGGTAAATACTGCTCTGTAATGAAGCAAGAAAGATTATTCCAAGTGGTTGATTCATTTTACTAATAAAATTAGTTCTGTTAAACACTTCAATCTGCCTGATTAAAAACCCTAAAAGAACTTCGAGGTTTCTAGATTTCATAATCCGTTCTATATATAGTTTTTAGATACTTTTACCAAGCTAGTGCACACAGACATATTGAAGAAAATCTTCACAGACCTCTGAGCAGTTAACGTAAAGGAAATTCACTATATACTGAGGTAGGATTATTTTTAGCCAGGTTAATATTTCTTAATATTTATTTGAACAAAGACTGCATGTCTGAAAGAATTACAACAGCAATTGAATTTTTGCAGTAAATTCATATATTGCTATTTGATGACACAGTACACAAACTGACTTCACTTTCTTAGGAAGTTTCTAATAAAAAGGCATTGAGCATTCTCAGGTTCTATCAAATTCAATGAGTAGTCATATAATTCAAAAAAGAATCTTCAGTAAAACAATCTTCAGTTCAATACAATCGAGATGCTAGTGTCACACAACATACAGAAATGAACTTGCACAGATCTTCCCAGCTGCATCTGGTTAGCTATTTATGTGCCAGCAGTAACTCTTTTAAGCCAGGAGTTCTGATTTAAAAAAAAAATTAAAAAAAAATCAAGTTTTACTCAAGCAAAGTAGCAACATTCACGTATTAGGTTCAGCTCCTTCCCTTCCCAAACTGTCCCAAAACTACCATTACGCAAACCCAGTTTCAAATACAGTGTTACTACACCAACACAGAATACATTCACTCTGGTTTATTTAGTAGGGTTCGGCACCACGCTCCTCAAGTGTTCCTACTACTGGCAGCTAACGCTGTGTGTCACTACAAGTTTAAGGTTGATAGACATGCACAGCTTTATGCGTTTCCTAATACTGTTCCTTCTTCACCTTCACTCTTTGCCAAAAACCCCTCTTGGTTTTTACAAGCAAAATACTATGTCACTCAGAAGACTGGTGCACCTTTCGTTGTAGGAGGCCACCAGAGTTTTCTGAATATGACTAAACTAAGCCTATATCAAACTTATGAGAAAGCATGTATTTCAGCTGTGATTTAAATAGGGCTTTCTACTATATAGCTTGGCAGCTTTCTATGCTTCAGCTGCTTTGGCTGATAAACAAGTTTCTGCCAGGGACTTATATTTAAACATATCACAACTTCCATTTTGCCATTTAAGACTGTAACATGCCAAGCACTATCTTTCATTTTACGATTATCAAAAAATACGCCATTTCAAAGCTGGTACTTTGGCTCAAGATTTTATTCCTACTTGCTTTAAAGACTGTAAAAATCACAATTTTAAGGAGACAGATGCTCGTGCAGAGTTTGCGTAATTCGTTTGCTTTTGACAGCATAAAATAAAGGAACATTTGACATCTTGTCTAAACAAGTGTGCCTCCACGTTCATAAAAGGCTTCTTTCAGAAGAAAAATCTTAGACAGGAAATGCTATGCCCTATTTTGCATTTTGGTATTTTCGGGTTTGGAATCTCCAAAGCATTTTGAATTAAGAGCTGAATAGTTCCCAGTAGGAAACTTTCCTCTTTGTGGAAGTATTGAGAGTTTGAGTGGTTTATTGTGGGTTTTTTAAAAAACCCTGCAAGTGGTAATTTTTACACAAAGAAACGCACCTTCCTGTTCTACTTAATATAAACAGCACCTGGCAGGGCCCCTAAAGAGTTTTCTACACCTACCGGGACAGCAGCGCCAGCTTCTGTTCCAGCATCATCTCCAGCTTCTGGGCCTGTTTGGAGCGCCAGTGATCTACACCATGCAGCCGGTAACATGTCTCCAGCATTAGGCGGAAATCCCCCACAAAATCTGCTATCCCTGTGTACTGCCCACTGGAAAACTTCTCTTCCATCTTCAACAGTCCCATTCCAGCTGGCGACTGCTGAAAGGAGTGACTGCTGCTACGACCCGAGAGGCAGCATTCTTCCCTGATGGATGCCTGATCCACGAGGGGCTTCAGAAACGGTGCTGTCAGAGGTCGGTACTTCTCCAGGAGAAACTCTTGCAAGATGCGGTATCCCTGCTGCAGCTCGGGATTCAGGCTCTCCTCTCGGGAACTGCCGCCGCTCTTCCCTCCCGCATCTCCCTCCTTGTCCGGGTCCTCCTCTCCGCACCGAAGGCTGATAGCCGCGGGCCGGTCCGCCGAAAGGTCTCCGCCCGCGGGCTCTGCGGAGTCCATGTCGCCCACCCCGCGCACGCACAGGGCCTTGCCGGCTCC
>NW_020799145.1:3222310-3295645 GCF_003259725.1 Athene cunicularia
GGGGCGCGCGGGTCTGAGGGCCGGTGCGCCGCGCAGGCGCAGCGCGGAGCTGTTCGGGCGGGAACGGAGAGAGTGAGTTGGCTCTGGCCGTGGCAGGAGACCGCCGCCCGTAGCAGGCTCGAGGAAGCTCTCTTCTCGTCACGGAGGGTGGATGCCCTTGGTCTTACTCGCATTTTTCAGTCGGCGTGGTTGTCGATACGGGGGCATAGTAACATCCACCTGTTATGGATTAATTATAATTTAAAATGAAATCACCGCCTTCAAATTTGTTTTAGTGGTCAGTAAAATTTATTAGCAAGCGAAAGTGAGCAAAACAGCGCTGGCTGTGCCGGGGAGTCTTTGCTCCACCAAGACACACACCTTACATCCCGAAACGGAGTCCTTTTAACGTGCAGCCGTCATGAATATTCATGAGGGTGGGGGTGCTCCCGGAGGGGTTTGCAAGTCGTCAACAACTTTTCGAGGGCTTTTATTTCAAGGGCTTTCGCGGGCTTTTTGCTGCCAGGGAAGGTTCGCCGACTTTCCACCGTGGGGGAGGAGGGGGATGGCTCAGCACAGGTGGGCATGTATCCATGGTCCGGACATGTATGGACATAACCATTTTAACTCCCTTTTAACAACTGATTTTAACCATAAAAAACTATATACATAATGCCTTATCTCTTTTTAAACCTTAGGTTACATGTAAAGTGCAAAAACATTTAGAACCATAACACTGTCTGACCACAAAAAAATTCAGTTACAATACAATCTGATGTTAACACAATTTCTTTTTGTATTCAATTTACTGAATAATAACACAATTTCTTTTTGTATTCAATTTACTGAATAATATATTTAACCCTAACTTGAGATTTGAATAACAAATATCATACAGGTTTTATTACAATTCCCCCCCTTTTCTTTTAACTAATTTTGTTCTTCAAATCTTAACACATCACAAACCTCCTTTGGAACAGGGGTTTCTTCTATCTCTTTAGTTTGTTCATAACAGTGTTTTTATTATCATTAAGTGTGCCACCTTTAATTTTCTTTTAATAATAGAGACTATTTTATTAAATATACATAGCCCAAAGGTTATTAATAACACTAAGGGTCCTGCTATAGTAGATAATATGGTGGTAAACTAGGGAGATTTACTGAACCATATTTCAAGCCAGTTTTGTTGCAGCTCCCTTTTTTACATTTTTCCAGACTTTCTCTCAATCTCTTACCACTTGTGGTGGTGCAATTCTTAACCCTCCCTGCCCTCCTTGTTGGGCTGCTTGGTGCCAGGTGTGATTCCATCCACATTCCCCCAGGCCATACACCAATCTGTAGCAAAAAGGACTCATAACCTTGAGGAGCCTGACTCCTGCCCTTCTCAACTGCTCAGAAACTTTTATAATGGCCCATCATCTCCTGATGGCCTGACACACCTGTGCCTGGGATGTGATCAGAGGGAACAATAACAGGGTTGCATGTTACTGAAATTCTTGTGCAACTGCCGGAAGACACCAGATAGTATTTGACAAAAGTCAATTATCTTGGATCCTATAAACTGTGACCACCAGAGAGACCCTTTGAGCTCTCCTGGATTGCAGCAGGCCTGTGACCAGCATCTCCCCTGAGCTGGGACGCCTCTCAGGCGTCATCTGCTCCAGACGGAAGGCCAGGGCGAAGTCCCCCACTCGAGTCTCATTTATCGCCCGTTGAGGAACGCCAAGGCATTGTGAGTATTTGCTCTAAACTCGAGAGGGAAATTTTCTTTGAGCTAGTTTCTATTTCACCTGTTTATTGGGGGTGTGTGGGGGGGTGGGTACATACCCTTACCCTTGTTCCTGTGTGCTTGTCTCTTTTGTGTTCATTTTACCAAATCCAAACCCCTTTGTTCCTGTATGTATATGTCTGGTTTGTGTATGCGCATGTACAGATGTGTATAAATTAAGGTACCATTAAGTAACTTAGAGTGAATATTGTCATTTTAGAACCTGAATAAGTCGCTTTTCTTTCTGAGTTATTTTGTATTGACAAATAGTTGTTAGTTATTAATAAATCTATTTTCCTAAATTATTACTGTGTCAATACTTTCATCCGCGACACCACTCCAGTGTGGTCTGCATATACGCAGCATTCTTCTTTTAGAACTGCACACAACCTTCCCTGTTGCAAAAACATTAGGTCCAGTCTTCTCCTGTTCTGTAAAACAACTTCTGACAAAGATCTTAAAGAGGTTTCTAAGGCACTGATAGACTGTTCAATTTTTAAGAGATCCTCATATACTGCAGCCCTCAAAAAATTGGAACTTTTGGTTTTGCTGTACTAGGGATGCTATCCCAGTTCCAGCTCCGGCGGCTCCAGTAGCCATAAGAGTTGCTACTGTTAGTGCAGTGATGGGTTCTCTTTTTTGTAAATGGTGTTCTTGCACAGTTTGATAATTATACATATAATCTTCTGGATGATATATGATTTTAGGGACCACTACTACTTGTATACAATATTCTTCATTCTTATTAAATACCTTTAATGAAAGACAAGATGTTAATTTTGAGCAAATCCACTTGGCATTTTTATCTTGTAATAACCAATCTGCAAAATGTTCACTTTCAAGGTTAATTATTTCTTTACATAAATGTTTTTTCTGCGGTGGTATGGTTCCTAAACACAACCCTTGTCCTGACACTTGTGATATAGATATTCCCTGCTGCTGTCCCTATTTCCTGTTCCATTTGCACTGGGTTGGATTAGACCCCTTTACGTACTTAGGTTTGGATGTTACCCGAGGCTTAACATCAAAACACAACCAACAGTGCTCAGTCAAGTTTGAATTCGTGGCATTTAGAAATCGATAACTTGCCATTAATAATTTCCAAAGAGAATTGTAGCTGCCTCGATTTCTTGAGAGTGCTCTGGCACTCCCCCTGTGCTACTACTAATTTAGGTAGTATCCACTGACCTTTCCGACAGCGGTTCTTTGTTCACAATTACTGGATTTGGACCTATTGGTTCCACATCCGAAGGTGCTATTTCTTTTTTAATAAAAATCAGTCCTCCTCTGTCTTTTCCTTCTTCCCACAACATTATTCCCCAGGTTTTTCCTATCATCCACCCTGAATCTTGAGGACTAAGCACAGTTAAGATTATACTCTTACAAGTTCCATAATTGATGACTCCTCCAGCCCAATTTCTAACTGGGGCCTTACATCCCCTAAGACCACGAGTGACTTGCAGAAATTTATCTGAGGGTTTTGGAGTCCAGTCTGATGCTATTGTTTCACAGCCCCAATATGCACAATGGTTATAGCCAGGCAGATTACAATAACTTTTTCCAGGATTGGAACTGGGACAGAAGTAGTATTGTTTAATGTCCCACGTTGGGGATCTTTTAGGTAGAGAACAGCCAGGAAATGGTAAAATTGAACAAACATGCTGTTCAAAACTGGGGGCTCCTTCAGTAATTACAGACTGAAGCACTTTTTGATCATTCTATCTAATAAGGGTCCATTTAAATGGTTGGTGGGTTAAGGTCTGTGTATGGGTTGGGGTTATGATTCCTCCAGCAGCCCAAATAATTATTATAGCGAGGAAAATCAGTGGGTTCATTTTCCAATTACTAGCCAATTGCATAAACGTATCCCCTCTCTGTCTTGCGACAGGATTTACATGCCCAGATCTTCTCCTTCTCCATATTTTCCAGTTTCCCTTGCCACCACAATTACCTGGACTGGTTGCTTTGAGGCTTTTCTTATTTTTCCCTCTCCATACGGCTCTGCCTCCTCTGCCTACTCCACTCCTTAGAGCAGCGGGGCTTTTCATCTTGGCAGTGGTCCTATTCTTTGAGGTGAGGGTCTCACTGTTGACACCTAAATGCCTCCCAGTTCCGGGCTTTTTACTTGTGGGATTGTGCAAGGCACTTGGAGTATTCTGGGACCTGCAAGGAACTTATAATTCTTCCCATCAATACCCCCACTAGTAAGGCTTAACTAATTAATTTTCCCTTATATAGCACTGGTCACAGTATTCCTTTTGGGGAATAACCGTAAACGCAGTGCGTCCACCAATTCTCCTCACAAATGGTGCATTTAAAACATACAAAGAATAACAAATACAGTTAGGGGTTTTACAAAATATTACATTACTCATTCAGTCCTTCTTTCTTCGCAGCACTAGCTTCAGATCTCCTGATGTTTTAGCTACTTCCCAGCAATCAGGTGTTAAGGGTCCTCTTACTCTGGTAGCATGAGTCCATCCTTTTTCAGCAGTCCGGACAGCAGTCTCTGTTGTGAGCAAAACAAGAAACGGTCCCTCCCAACGAGGGGTAAGAGAAGATTCTTTCCAAGTTTTTATTAACACCTTGTCTCCAGGTCTTACAGAGCGCATAAAAATCTCTAAAGGTGATCTTTGTACTACCATCCCCTTTTTGCGTAGTTCTTCTATTCATGAGGCTTATTAAATATGGTTGTAAATTGTTTTTTTCCAGTATCGGGTGATCAGTGGGAAGTTCCATATCATAGGACATACCATACAGCATTTCGAATGGGGATATGCCAGTATCAATTCACGGCTGCGTTTGAATATTCAGAAGCGCTAGGGGTAAGTACTTAACCCAATACATTTTGTTTCGAACATTAATTTGGTAAGTTGTTTCTTGATTTCCCCATTCATTCTTTCTACTTTCCCTGAGCTTTGTGGATGCTAAGGAGTGTGAAATTCCCACTTGGTTCCTAGGGAAGTTAATGTCTCTTTAACTACTTTAGATACAAAATGGGGGCCTCTGTCGGAATCGACTACTTCCATATTTCCATACCTAGGGATGATGTTTTCTAAGAGTATTTTTACCACTGTGTTTGCTGTTGCTCGAGCAGTGGGAAAGGCTTCTACATAATATGTGAGATGATCTACCAATACTAGGAGGTATCTGTACCGTCCTACTTTTGGTAGTTCCATAAAATCAACTTGAATTCTTGTGAATGGTCTGTAAGCTAAATCCCTTCCACCTTGAACCCTTTCTCTTAATTGGTGCTTATTAATCTTCTGGCATGTTAAACAACCTTTTACTATTCCCTTAGCAACATTATAAACTCCTATGCACATGTATTTAATAGCAAACTGATCTACTAATGCTTGTACTCCCCAGTGAGTTTTAGTATGGAGGTCCTTCATAACTCTCCAAGCCACTGCCTTTGGGAGAACCTTCCTCCCATCAGGCAATTCCCATTTTCCTTGTTTTTCATTGATTCCCATTTGTTCTAACTTTTCTTTCTCCTGACTAGTGAATGTGAACCCCAATTTAGCGGGTTCTGTTTGTTCATTTGTGTTTGATTCTGTTACAGTCAGCACCAGCAGTGCAGCCCGTTTTGCCTCTTGATCAGTCAGAATATTTCCTCTGATCTGTAGTGAGGTGCCCTGTTGGTGTCCCCTTATATGCACTACTGCTATTCTTTTAGGGCCTCTTAATGCTTGAAGAGTCTGGATAATTAGAGACTCATGTATTAACCCTTTTCCTTGTGAATTAATGAGTCCCCTTTCTTCCCAAATTTTCCCAAAAGTGTGAATTACCCCAAAGGCATATTTAGACTCCGTATAAATTGTCCCTTCTTTTCCTTTTAAAATCTGTAATGCCCTTAGTACCACATATAATTCACAAGCTTGAGCTGACCAACTAGGACTCGGTGGTCCTGACTCTATTACTTCTAGGGTGACTCCACCAATAATTGCATAACCTGATTTTCTCTTTCCTTCTACCACTTTAGAGGATCCATCTACAAAAAGCTTTTCCCCTTCTTCTAATTCTGTTTCTTCTAAGTCTGGCCTGATTTTTGTCTGTTCCTCAATGGTATGGAGGCAATTATGGTTTAAACTTTCACTTGGTTCCCCATACAGGAATTGTGCTGGATTTTGAAGGCTAGTTACTTCAATCTCTAACTTTGGTGAGTGTATTAATATTCCTTCATATTTGAGGAGTCTTGCATCTGTTATCCATTTATCTGCTTTCTGTTGAAGCACTCCTCTGATGTTATGGGGGGTTAACACTTTCAGATCTCCCCCAAATGTGATTTTATTAGCCTCTTCTACTAACAAGGCCACTGCCACTATTGCTTGAAGGCATGTTGGCCATCCCCTACTTACAGGGTCTAGCAGTTTAGATATGTATCCCACAGGCTTCTCTTTTTCCGGCACATTCTTGGGTTCATACCCCAAATGCTGTGCCGTCTTCAATATTGACAAATAAATAAAAGGGCCTTCTTATATCTGGTAAACTTAATATTGCAGCATTGACTAAGTCAGTTTTTAATTTTTCCAATTTTTCCTCATCATCTGAGGTCCATTTAAGTAATCCGTCTTTCGTTAATTTCTGGTATAAAAATTCAACTTTTGCACTATAATTTTCAATCCATTGTCCACAGTATCCCAGTAATCCAAGGAGTTGCCTAACCTGCCGTTTGTTTCTGGGAGTTTGGAGGGAAAGAATTCCATTTACCCTCTCTGGATCTAGTCTCTTGCTCCCTTTACTTATCCAGTGGCCCAAATACTTCACTTCCTCTTCTACAAATTGTAATTTAGATTTAGATACTTTTAATCCTTGAAGGCTTAAGAAATTTAACAACTTAATGCTTTCCCTTCTCACTGTTTCTGAGTTGCTGCCTGCTAACAGAAGGTCATCTACATACTGTACTAAAGTAACACCTTCCCCCAAATCATAATCCCTTAAAATTTGTTCGAGGGCTTGTCCAAAGAGGTTAGGAGACTCAGTAAAACCCTGTGGCAAAACTGTCCACTTCAGCTGTTGTTTTCTAAAGGTATCTGGGTCTTCCCATTCAAAAGCAAAATAATTCCTACATACCTCTTTTAAAGGACATGTCCAAAAAGCAGCTTTGAGATCTATTACACTATACCACTGAGTTTCAGGATTCAATTGACTAAGCAAAGTATGGGGGTTTGCTATCGCAGGAAATCTGGTTACAGTTCTTTTGTTGATTTCCCTTAAATCATGCACTAATCTGTAACTCCCATCTGCTTTCTTAACGGGCAATATTGGAGTATTAAAAGGCGACATACAAGGTTCCAATAGCCCCTTACTAAGGAGTCTTTCTACTTCAGGCTTTAAGCCTTTCCTGCCTTCTTGCGGCAAAGGATACTGTTTGATTCTAGTTGGGATCTCTGGGTTCCTAATAGTTACTTCAAAGGGGGTAATATCCAATCTACCCACTGTCTCTGGGGTATACCATACTTCTGGGTTAATTTCTTCTTCATCTGCAACTGTAAGGGGGCATAATCTAACTTTGAGTTCTTTTTCTTCCACTTCCAAATTAATTCCTAATTCTATAATCAGATCCCGTCCAAGCAAATTATAATCTGCTTCTGGTATTAATAAAAATGTTCAAATCACATATTTACATATTGATTCAATAATTATATTATGAAGAACCCGGACTTAAAAAGTTCACCTTTAGCTCCTATTACATTAACTTTTTCTGATGATACCTTACAACCTGGAGGTAAAGCCTGGATGGTAGATCTTTCGGCTCCTGAGTCCACAAGGAACTCTACCTCTTGTCGCTGAGGACCCACTTTAAGTTTTATCAAGGGCTCCTTGTTCTTTGGGGTCCCCAGCACATAGAGCCCCTGACCCCACTAATCTTCAGAGAGCATTTTCTCATCTTGGATTCTCTTTTGGCAAACCTTCTTCACATACCCCTTCTTTTTGCAATAAAAACATTCCACTTCCCTCATATTTTTACGCTCCAAGTCGGAGGGATGACTGCCTCCTTTCCAGGAGCGTCTATCCTTTTGTTCTCCGACAGGCCTTCCCATCGCTGCTAAAGCTCCTCTCTGTCCCTCTCTTACGGCCATTGCTAAGACCCTTGTTTGCTCTCGTATTTGTTTTCTCTGGTTTTCCTCCTCTCTTCTAACAAACTTTCTGAGCTTCTCTCGGCAATCCATCCATTCCTCTCTCCTGCCAATCCTCGATCTTTTCTAGCTTCTTCCTAATGTCTACCCAGGACTTAGCCACAAACTGAGTTTTTAACAATGCCTGCCCCACAGGGGTGGCAGGATCTACTCCTGAGTATAACTGTAAGCTTTTTCTCAATCTTTCAAGCCATTCAGTGGGTGTTTCATCCTTCTGCTGTTCACTGAAAGCTTTATTAATATTCTGCCCTTGGGGAACTGACTCCCTAATTCCTTGAATTATAAGCGTTCTTAAATCTGCTGTATGGGTTCAGTGGCCTGGGTCTTGATTATTCCAATTAGGTCTTAATAACGGCCACTTCTGATCTGCTGTGGGACCCAGTTGATGTTGCTGGTCCCAAAGTCTCATACCTGCCCTCCTAATCATATCTCGCTCCTCCATGGTAAATAAAATTCCTAGGATAAGGGAGATCTGAAGATAGGGTGCCTCTCCTTACCTGATGTTTCGTACCAAAAGATCTGGATCCGAGTCACATCACCAAATTTGTTATGGATTAATTATAATTTAAAATGAAATCACCACCTTCAAATTTGTTTTAGTGGTCAGTAAAATTTATTAGCAAGCGAAAGTGAGCAAAACAGCGCTGGCTGTACCGGGGAGTCTTTGCTCCACCAAGACACACACCTTACATCCCGAAACTTTTAACGTGCAGCCATCATGAATATTCATGAGGGTGGGGGTGCTCCCGGAGAGGTTTTGCAAGTCGTCAACAACTTTTCGAGGGCTTTTCTTTCGTGGGCTTTTTGTTGCCAGGGAAGGTTCGCCGACTTTCCACCGTGGGGGAGGAGGGGGATGACTCAGCACAGGTGGGCATGTATCCATGGTCTGGACATGTCTGGACACAACACCATTTGGCCTGAAGACAGCGGCCATTTTAACTTCCTTTTAACAACTGATTTTAACCATAAAAAACTATATACATAATGCCTTATCTCTTTTTAAACCTTAGGTTACATGTAAAGTACAAAAACATTTAGAACCATAACACTGTCTGACCACAACAAAGTTCAGTTACAATACAATCTGATGTTAACACAATTTCTTTTTGTATTTAATTTACTGTATAATATATTTAACCATAACTTGAGATTTGAATAACAAATATCATATAGGTTTTATTACACACCGGCATCACCAAAGCATAAGGAGACCTTTGCTCTTGTGCTATGGGTAAGATTTCCTCTAAGGACACCCCAGTCACACATTCCTTGAATGTTATAGGTGTTCCATTAAAGACACTCAGCAGTTAAAGTGTGGGAGTTTGTGAAAGCATTCGGTTCTACCTGTTGAACAACTTAGCCAAGGAGTTTGTGTTTTGTAAGTGGAAGCTAGTAGACAACCATTTTGAACCATGGTGCACTTGCCATCCTTTCAAGTTTGCCCTGAAGCAGCCTCCAGTTTTGCTCACCCCTATAACAGCATACTGAAGAACGTTGCTTAGGCTCCAGGGCACTCCACAGTAGTAGTATGAAGCACCTGGAAGACAGTTGCTGAGGTTGTTCCTTCCAACATATATAACTCAAGAGCTCAGGGTACCTTGCTAAGAGAGATAAAATAAACATAAGGGGGGGGAATCTGTTTTCTCTAACCAAACCTCAGCTTTTATAGGGGCATTCTTGTCTGTACTGCAAGGTAACTTTATGCTGCGATTACTCCAAAGACCTTGCTCATGACACCATCTTGATGGGAATAACATAAATCAATGTAGAACCACTCCCTTGTTGTTATTGCACTTCCTTATTCTAAGGACACTAGGAAACTTCCATCCGCTTCATCCCTATTTGGTTACAGCCAGCTTTCAGTAATGCTTCTGTCAAGCTGTTTTTGCAAAAATTGCCTGAGCAGAGGCCTCGGGCATGGTAGCCTGCTCACAGTGCTATGCTTCCCATGCAGGCTGTGCCTACAGGATGGAAGTTTGGGACTCACAAGGTTAGCAAAGTTCCCTTCTAGCCCTGTTTTCCAACCTCAGTCTACAAAGCCTCAGTACAGTGTAATGCATCAAGGTTGATGCCCAAGGACCTGCCATCTCTCCTGATCACTTACTGATATTACAGCTACCTGGTTTTATCCTCCAAAACCTCCTCTTGAATTTCAGACTCCAAAGAAACATGAGGTCAGACATCTCAATTTGCAGGGTGTGGTTGGTATTTGAGCAGAAGCCCCAGAGTGCCTCCACGTTGGAGGGAGATAATCCTGCCCTGGAGGACTGTTGCACATGTGATCCGTGCAACAGCTAACCTGATGGTAGCCATGTACAACATGACCCTTAGGCTTGTGTTGTGCCGTGCATTTCCCATGGCCACAGGATAAACTCAGCTGGCTCACTGTCAGAGGACGGCAGCTCCCATGTTTTATTGGTGATTACATCAACCTTCATGACTTTGCTTCTATCTAAAAGTGCAGCAAGAAGTTATCATGTCAATATAATTTCTGTTTGACAGCAGAAATGTTGAATAGAGTTGTTTTCTTGTAAGAAAATCCTCTAATAGTTTGAGTGACTACAGTGTAGTAGCCCTGTCACAGACAGGGTCTTCACAGTTGCCCAGATCAGAGGCCCATTTGATGCCGCACTACTCATGGTTCACAGCATCTGAAATGCTGTAAGGTAACAGTTGTCTATTTCTTTATGGTGTTAGCTCTAATAAATTGCATTTGAAATAGTATTTTGCAGAGTCTGAATGCCTTTCTTATGGGAACCATAAGGAACCAGCATATCCTGATGCAAAACAGTGGGAATGCTGTCTTGTGTTTTCTTTGGTAACTTATCTCAGGAGGAGTGTTCAGCTTGTCTAATTCCCACTCCAAGTTGAAGGTGGAGGGCCATCATCAGGGCTAGAAGTGGAGGAGGGCTTCCTGCAACATATATGTGGAGATTAAATCAACTGTAGAAAAGTCATGATTGAAGATGATGGAAAGCAGCCAGGCAAGTTACAGTGGGAATTTCTAGTTTTTCCCACCAGACACCCAAGCAGAAGCTTCACTCCTCCCTTCTATTCTTGGCCTAACAACATGTAAGGCCACGAGTCTTCACAAATCTTGAGATAAGGCCTGCCCTGGATTAATGAGGATCAGCTCTCCAGTAATCTTCAGCATAAGGCTTTTCTTTCTTCAGGACCATGAATATCCTCCTGTATTCCAGCCCCACTTGCTTGCAACTTCCCTCCTGTGGGACCTGCCGGCAGCCAGACACTTTGCAAGAAATCTGTTAGCCATGGGAAATTGCAGACTGAAGGAGGGCTTAGCAAGGCTATAGAAAGTCCAACTATTTCAGCTGGACCTAACAGGTACCGTTGGAGAAGAGAGGGAATTTTAAGTCTTGTTCTCTTTTGGGGTACTGTGGTACTACAGCTTTTGTTAGTGAGCTCTCTGCCCTTCGTGCCTTGCTGTGTCTCTCTGCTCCTGGATAACCTTCTGCTGCCTGACAGTTACATTAAACGGATCTACTTGATTGCCCAAAATGTGGGAGGTGTGCTCTAAAGGGCTTCTTTCTTCCTGAAATACAACTTCACAAAGACTAGAAATGGCATCAGTAAAGTTGATTTGACTTGTGTTGGCTAACCAGTTACCATCTCTCCAGCTGCCTGAAAGCTGTCAGTGTATAGGTGCCCATTATGATTTCTTTGAGGTGGCTGTCTTCTTAATGAAAGCAAAAGAGTTTGTAGCCTCTGGAATATACAACTTGGTGATGGCAAGAGAGACCATAGTGAACTACAAAGCCAGTATATGTTTTCCACCTTTTTTGTATCCTGGAAGTTAGAATATTAGTTTAATGATCCTCCTTTGACAGTATTTTGTAGGTCTCCCCTGTGAGTTGGAGCTGAGATAATGTGGATGGTTATATCATATGCTGCATGTATGAATAAATAAGAGAAACTGTTTTCAATGTATATTTAGCTTTCAACTCCACTTTTTTTTTTTTTTTTTTTTTGGCTTGTTTGCCTGCAAGCTCATTTATACTTTCTTCAGCAGTACCAGGTAGTTTAATAAAAGTTGTTACGTCTTGCTATACATCTGGCCTTGACTTGAGGCTATGAGAACTTGAAGTCAGAATTCATAGACTAGAACCTGAGAAGCCAAAAAATGTGATGTCTGTAGATTTTGGTGTGATAATATTTCATCTGTACCCAGGTCTGCTGTAGAAAATGGATCTTTTGGTCCATGGTGATGAAAGAAACAGATATCAATATTGCACTCTGATATTAAATTTACAGTTAAGAATGGGGCCACATATGGCAAAACAGGATAATATCCTTTATTGGGAGGTGTGACTTGGATCACCAAAACATTTGAAATTTTTTCTAAGTATGCAGTCAAAGTAGGATACAAGAATAAAAAAAAAAAAAAAAAAAAAAAAAAAATAGCCAAAATGAATTATAGCGGTGAACAGATCATTGTATCTATCTATGACTGCGGGAGATATGGACACGCACATGACCAATATGATCAAGCAATGCCAATTTATTGAAGGTAAGCAAGCCCTTTTATAGGTTTCTCCTGTGCACGCGAACGGTACGTGGTGCAATCCTTATGACTGGACAGTTAGCTTTGGCCACGCGCTTCAAGCCTTCTTGCAATTGGATAATAAGCACCACACTCAATGTCTTTCTCCACCCAACCCATCTCCTGGAGTTGTTTGTTTGCTGAGTTCTTTGTTCTGTGTCCTTGTCACGTCCTTGCTGAGGCGTGCACACATGCAGGATTGCTCACTTGTCTGTTATCTCCCAACATACGACAACTTTTATGTGTTACTTTGTCTTCTGTAATTAAATAATACATTGCACTTAACTAATCCTGTAATACATTATCCATGTACTTTCTAAGTCTTGCCACACGAGCGCGCTGTTGAATAAAAACCATACCCCATTCCTGCTTTAAGTTAGAGGTACTACTCCACGTCCATGTAACCAGGAAACAACTGCTGGAGCAAAAGCAGATAAACTACAGAAAATATGTAACAGTGATAAAATGGAGTTGTGTTTTGCCACATACAGTATTAATAACAGGAGCTGTGACCCAGATATCCGAAAAAATATTGTTCAGAATAAATAGAGCTGATAAATTTAACACTTCAGTGAGGGTTATTCTAATTTCTCTGCATACATCTGGATTTGATAATACAATTTCTGTAAAAAGTAATGATACAGATATACATCGGTTTTGACCATAAAATATAACTGCAAATGTGGATCTGCATGATTTTCGCCATGACAGAATGTTACACTAAATGAGCCCCTCTGCATTCATGTTATCATAAAGATGGCAAGAAATTTTGCAATTACAGTGTTATCCACAGTGTCTGAGGTGGTTAGTGAAAACTGAAAATGTCAGGTGGGTACCATGAGGGAGAAATATGCTTGGGAAAGGATAATCTTCCATATGCAGTTCACAAAGGACAGGCTGATATTGTAAAGGAATAGAGACAACTACCCGATATGACCAGTATCCTCTACAATTGTTGGGTGAGGAAACCTTGGCAGGTCATGGAAGTCAAATTCGGAGATCTAAAGTTAAGAGTATTTTAGGCTGACCATGAAAGAGTCCATGATTTCTACAGACAACCATTGGCAGTGTAAATATTTAGTCTCTTCCTGAAACTTGATTTGGCTATTATTATAATGGTTTTGTTGTGTTCCCTAACCTAATACTTTGCCCTTACATTTGATCTAGAACTGAAATCAGTGTTATTAGACCATAAAGGAACAGCTAGTGGCCACAAATGTTATCTAAAGTAAGATAAGATCTACTAGACAAACCCCAAGTTTTAACTCCCTGAATTACTTGTGGCCATTGTCTACATTTAACAT
Source organism: Athene cunicularia (assembly GCF_003259725.1). Classification (NCBI taxonomy): domain Eukaryota; kingdom Metazoa; phylum Chordata; class Aves; order Strigiformes; family Strigidae; genus Athene; species Athene cunicularia. Next base: position 3,236,066 of record NW_020799145.1, read on the forward strand.
CAGATTATATGTGCATTCACAGAGTTTTATACATAATTCTCAGAAAAAGTGTAAAATATTTTACAAAAAACACTCTAAACCTCTTAAATCCAAAGGCCCTTTAGCTCCAGTTGCTGTCTATTCTAATGTTTCCTAGACAACCATAGCATTTTTGTAAAGGAATATAACACCATTCCACCACCCTCAAAGAATAGTTTAGGCTAACATAATAGTAATATGTGTATTAGGACACTGGAAGTTTCTGTCCTAACAGGTCAGATGCTGCTGTTTCTGGGTGTGGGATGAAGAAAGAAGGATGAGCTCTGCAGCAGCAGTACAGAAACAGTGTTTAGGAAGAAGAGTAAAATTTTCTCTTTCTCTGAAGCTCTGGACTTTCTGAACCTTGAAATAATGTTATCTGTTTGCTTCTGGAGCAGTAAAGAGGGATCAAATAGTACCATCCACCTTCAACTTCAGGTTATGTGCCACATAATCAGAAAAAAAATCGGTTATTTATATATAACACACATCCATTCAGTGTATCATTTTCTTCTCCTCGTGGTGTCATAGATAGTGGCTGATTAGCTTACTATTGCTTTTGTTCTTCCAGTTCATACATTAAACACAGAGATCCAAAATTCAGTTTGCTGCTACTGATGACCCCCACTGTGACATACGAGACAGCCCACATTAAGGGTTCTGGGAGCTTTTCTGTCATGTGATTGAATTAACACTGCCAGCAGAAACAGTTGAACTGTGTGCTCGAATAACTCATGCTCCTTTTGCTAACATAAACTAATAGTAGATAAAGCCAACACCAAACTCCAGAAAATACTACCAAAGGTATTTTCTTTTGAGGATCTGCCACCTAAAGTTGGTTGTTTTTAATCAGCTGCACAAAAATTCTTGGGGATCAATTTTTCTGGCACGTGAGGAAAATCTTTGAAATGTTCCAGATGAGTTATTCCACTGATCCTCTCATATGTCCCACCACCAATTCTTACATCTTACTCCCATTTAGGGATACAGTACTACTTTTTACTGCTAATGCTGTTATTGTCAATTAGATATAGAAGAGAAAGCATCCTTGAATTTTGCACTTCAGAGACATTCTCCCTTTTTGAGTTCTCAAAGCTGTAAGCTGTTTTGCATCCAAAGTTCTGCAGAAAATAGTGCTGGAAAACTACAGTTCTCCCTGAAACAAGTCATCCTCAGCAACTTAAAAGTAAAGCATCAAAAATTCATTCTCTTACAAAGACTACAAATAAATATTTGACTTTTATTAATATATGTTAGCATTCAAAATTCTGTTATGATGCCTTTTTAGAACTAGAGAAAGAATATAGCAATTTAACAAATTCAGATTTTTTTTCTTGATTCCAGATTGCCTATGCGGTCCACTTCATGATCTAGTTACTTCTGATTAGACTGCTAAACTGGGCCCCTACTGAAGAGCAGTGTGGTGGAACTTGTCATCTTTATTCTGTTTTAAAAAGTGTAAAATTTTATATTCTTTCCCATTTCTATGTTTTGTAACTAACCTACCTAGTGCCAGATACTTTTTCTGCATAACACTGTACTGAAATTACCTTTCAGTAACACTGTACTGAAATTACATTTAGTCACATAAATATGTGGCAGGCAGAACAGAGATGTAGCTCTAATATTGTCTTCTGAACAGTAAAACTAGTCACAGCTGGTTCCCTGTGAACTGATGTGTACTGATACAAAGTTACTCTGCTGCAGTATCTTCACATCCTTAAACCTTCCCTCACTCCCTCCCCTACCTTCCATTAACACAGTGCTGTGACTGGTTCAGCTACACATGTGCTTGCTGGTGTTACAGCTGAAGAAATAAATTGTGAATTTATTCTATATTAAAAGGTGGTAGAATAATGGCTGCATGTTGAGATGGTGATGAAACTGGTCTTAGAAACTCTAAAGCACAAACCTGCTACCAGCTAGCTGCAGTTGTTATAATCTGGCTGTAAATTTTGGTAATATCTGTAGAAAATAAAACATGTCCTGAACCTTCCAATTAATAAATAGACAAAACTGCCAGTCAGGAGGCAGATCATGCATTGTGGTTTTGGACATAGACTATATGGATTTAGAAAACTGAGGGCTTTGGGCCCTGGAAAGAAGTGCTGGCTCCAAAAAGAAGTATCCCTGAATGGAAGTGGTCTCAGAAAGTGGAAAGGGACCTAGAAAGAGGAAGGTGCAATCCTGGTTGGAGGAAAGATCCTGGTAGTGGGGAAGATCCTGGAGATCAGTGAGCTGTGTGGACATGAATGTGTGGAATGCCCAGGGACCTTGGCAAGTAATGCCCGAGACTGAAGGCTGCAGGAGGCAGCACAGCAAGAATCGACATGATTTTCTGCCCTACCATCCCAGACCAGCAGAGGAGGCAATTTGAGACCTGGGAACATGATGTGAGTGAGTGAATGTGGTGGATAATCAAGTAGGGTAAAAACTCCAATCCAGTTCTGAAATAAACTACAGTGTTCAGATCTGCCGTGGGTTGTCATTTACTCTGTTGCACCTGGACAGCTGGGGAGCCAGTACATACAGGCTGATAACTAGGTCCTTAGCCAAAGAGAAAGGATAAATATTGAGATTAGTCTGCAGTTTTTCACTCAGGAATGTATATCAGTCTTACTGCTATTCAGCTGCTGGTGTTCACAAAACTTGACAGAATGTCCCATTTTTTTCGGTTAAGATTCCTCCCTCCGTGCCCTCACCAAACTTTGTCAAAATTATTCAGCAGGTTCAGAGGTGATTGGAGAGGACAGAGAGACAGGCAGATAGCCCTCCTGCATAAGCATTAGTTCCTTGGAAAACCAGGGTAACAGGAATTTAGTAATCTCCAACTCTGTACATTTTTACTCTTCTCTCTGTAATTGTGCAACACAAGAAAGGCAACCACAAAATTTCTTCATACAGACTTAACATTTATTTATGTGGAAGGTTTTGCAGTTATAATACACTATGTCTAGTGTATTGCAGAGCTGAAACTTGGTTTTCATTTTCCTGGTATTCTAGAAATGGCAGTTATCTCCCCTTCCCATTGTGGAAGAGTGGAGAAAAAATACAAGGATACAATTTTAATAGTAAAGAGAGATTTTGAGAGAGGATAGATACTGACATTAAAAGTACGTAGAAAGGCAATGTTTATGTGACTAAAAGATTTGCTCTGTTCACTGCCCATTCAGTTCCTTTATAAACATTAACTGTAAAGACCATGTTCTACAGTATCCAAGAAGACGTATCATGAGCCAGGACTAAAACTGCAGTCACCCAGGTATGAATGTCTGTTTCTGACAGGGCAAAAGAGAACTCCAAATGTGTTCTCATTATCAACAGTTCTGCAGTATGCATTGTATGTCACTGTGCCTGGTGGCTAGTGTCAAACAAAAGAAGCCTTGCGAGTGCTTACTTTCATTACACACTGAATACACATACAAGATAACACTTCTTCTGTACCGGTCTATCAATGAAGAATAGTGGAAAGACTGAGCAATACTTGGAAAATATAAATTAAAAGTATGATCTGTATTTATGGATAACTTGGATAACTACAAATACCGATGCTTGTTCTGGAGCATTTTCACTAAAGTTATAGGAATCCATCAGTAAAATTTGATTAAAATGTAAGTCTTCAGTCTCATCCAACTACATCTCTTCTGTACATCTGTTTTGTCTCTACATTCAAAGAAAAAACATAATTATTTCCAAATAGGAGATTTGGACATCTGGGCATAAATCAATGAATGAATCAATATAAATAATAAAGTTTTCTTAATATTAATTTCACAGATTCACAGGATATTTGAGGTTGAAACAGGCCTCTGGAGGTCTGTTACCTCCATTTCCCCATGCTCAGAGCAGGGACAACTAGAACAGATTGCTCAAGCCTTGTTCAGTTGGGTTTTGATTATCTTCAAGGATGGAGGCTCCACAACCTTTCTAGGCAACCTGTTCCAGTTCTGCCAAACTGCTTTTCAGTCAGTCAGCACCAAGATTCTGCTGGTGTAGGGTGTCATTCCTCCCCAGGTGCAGCACTTTGCATTTCCCTTTGTTAATGTGACTCATTTTTGCATGTAAGAAGGAGAAGCTACTGTAGTCTGGTTTGATGTCCTGACAGCCTCCAGGTTTTCTTCTCTATGCAGTGAAAACATATGGCTTACAATGCTGATGGGTATTGCAACACATTACTGTGCAGTGGACCACTTTTCCTGAACCCCTCTTCTGGACCTATGTGTTCTCTAGTGAGTGAAGAGAGCACATCTTTTCTGATCTCAACTTCAAGAGACGTCATCCTCTCTTATTCCTGGAAGCACCAAAAATGATGTAACCCATAATAAGTAAAAAACAACTGCGGTGACATCCAGGGTAGGAACTCTAGATTATGAGAAATCTTAAAAATTAGTAAAATGGCATTGGAGCTGCACTTTTGTGTGTATGTTTTTAAGGACAGAGGTTTCTTAAAAAATGGTAGACTTTACAGCAGTGGCCTTGTTAGTCTTCTATTGTATACAGAAACACATGGAGGTTTAAATAAGTGCCTACTGTTCTGAGTAGTAGAAAGCTTCACTGTAAGTAGAACAACATTGTTTAATGACAGTTTGGAAGTACTGGGAGTAATAGATAGGCTGAAGTAGACTCAGTTTAGTCCTATATATGTCTTCGGCATGCCATGTAAACAGGATGTGAAGTAAGATAAAGTTGACTGTTACATGCTCATGTTAAAATGTTCTTAGAATATTAAAAAACCCTACAGTTTCCAAGAAAAAAAATGTATTGATAGGTTGCCATGTCAGTTTGTCTCAGTAAGCTGCTAAATATATTCAGTTTGTTATCTTCATGCATTTGGGGGAAAAAGACCTCAATGTGAAGAAAAAGAGGAACTTCTCATACAAATACTAATATAAGTTTGGGTATAATGAAAATACTAGCTGTATTCCTTAATAGTAAGTCACTGAATTTTAGACTAGAAACTTGGTGTTCAAAACCAGAGCACGTATTTTTGACCTGACAGCTCCAAAATCTGAAAATCCTATCTTTCACGTCTGTTTTAATGTTTTCAATTACTTGCACTGAAAATATTTTGCATAGGCTTTCTTCAAAATATTACTATTTGTGATCAAACTTTTCCCCAGTGTAAATGTCACAATACAGTGTAGTCAGAACTAGAAACAAGTTTTTATATCTGATCCTTTTTCTGGTACAGTCCATTGGCTGTGTTTCAGTTTTGTTCCAGCTTGAGAGGCTTTGAGTTATGTCTCCTGCAAATTGTTTGCAAATGAACTGGCTGATAAAATGTAGTTGCTGGTATTTACTGTATGCTCAATATTATTCATGCAATAGCATGTGGTACCAGGAAACTTTTCCCTTCTCATTGTTGTAAATATTGACTTTTTGCAGATGAATATCCTTTCACCTAAACAAAACAAAAAAAAAACCCAAAACCCAAAAAAATCCCCAAACCAGCTTTAGGCAGTTGTTTTCCTTGTTACTTTCCATGCCAATAATTATAGTAAAACTAATTTTATACTAATTTTGCTGACATTTTTCTCAATATGACTGTTTTCTAAAGGCTATTGCCTTTCAAGGTAATTTAATATGAGATACTAATTTGAATTAGAAGAAAATGTTGAATTTAATGTCCAGTGATGGTCTGGACCTAACACTGTAACTGTAGGGATACAGTTGTTAGCAGGGTCTGTTGCTAATGAAATACAACTGTAATGGTGAAGCTAGGAAAATGGGGAAAAAAAAAAAGCAAGTAAGAAGTGTGAGAGACAGAGTGACAAAAAGGGGAAGAGAGACATAGGTGCCAAGAAGGAGAGAGAGATGGGGGGAGGTGGGAGGAGGGAGAAAGAGAGAGAGAGAGAATGGAAGTGTGTGGGGCTCCCCAGATGAATGTCCTCCCCTGGTTCCTTCTCCAGTGGAGCAGATGGTCCCTCCTAATAGTGCTGTTCCCATGATAACTTGACATTTTTCATCAGGACCTTTACAAATTCCCCGTTGGTTATTCCTGCTTTTGATGCTGTTATTGCTTATGGGAGCACAGCTGGTCAGGGAAAGGGCTGCACAGCTGCTTCGTTCCTGAGCTTTCTGACAACCCTATGCTCTGGGATACAATAAGCTAAAAACTATTTATTGGGGAAGACCACTACTGATGTGGATTTAGAAAAACTTCAGATCCAGAAATGCTCAGTGACATAGTCAACTACAGTCTAAACACCATTAAAGTTTAAAATAAACTGTAAAGACTCAGATGGAAGGTCAGCTGCAATGTGAATGCATCCTCACTATTTACATGGCTTAATGTACCCAGATTGTATCAACTACAATTAGTTTTAGATTGTTTCTTTTTGTAGCTGCTGATAGAATATGTTATTACTTGCCTATTCTACAATAGTTTTGGTTTAGTGCATTATAATGTTCATACAGTCTGTCATTTAAAAGAAAAAATTGTTCTGTACTGTGGTTGTAGGATCACAGACACTTCATTTAAACCTGGAATATCATCTCATGGCCCAGGAAGAGATACAGCCTGTAAGGGTGGTTCATGTGACATACAGTCTATATCTAGCAACCTGAATCCATCTGCCCCATACCAAAAAATGAAACTGCTGCAGCATCCACCCAGTGTGGCCTCTGACAACGATATTAAAAAAAATATGCTTTTGCCGCGCATACATTTTTCATTGCATTTGTCCTGTATTGAAATGACACTCTTATGTCATAACATTTAGAATCCCTCCCGCATTTTTCAGTCTGCTTGAGTAATAGCCAAAGACTTGAGATTTCAGATTCACATTGCTTTGTCCTTAAATATATCTTTTAGAAAAGTCTTTCTACCAGCCTGATATACTACCAGTGTCCAGTGAGGGTTTAATGAACTAAAAAAGACTTTAAAGAAAACACAGGTAAAATATAGAACTTTCTTGACACAGTATACAAATTTTAGATAAAATCAAGGAGCTACTGCTTTTAAGAAAACTGGCAAGAAAAAGAAGTAATTGTTTTTAGAGGAGTTTCATTGTTTCAGTGAGGTATATAAGTGTGATTCACTCCTTTAAAAATACAAGGCTTGCTTATTAAAACAAATGTGTGTATGAATGAAGAGGACCAATAGATGAGTAAAGGGTTAGGAATGTACGTAGGTGGATAGATAAAGCCAGCTGAACATGCTAAATGTGATGTTAGTTCTTGTTTGATAAAACCTTTATCTGGGCTTGCTGGGCAAAGAAATGCAGCACATGCGCATTAAAGAAGTTCACTCGTTTCACAGGCAGTCACAACTATTGCAATGCCTGTAAAGCTCATTTAATAGCTGGGTAAATGTTTAAGCAGTTAACTTGTTTCAAACTCCCTGCAGCTGAGGCTACACTCCTAGATTTAATATGTCTATATTACCATAAACGCAGCATTTGCCCTTGAATCAGCCTTGGAAGGAATGATAGATAGCAAGAACAATATCAGTGACGCAAAATATCAGAATAATATTTATGAGTATATTCAGGCATTACACAGAACAACTGGCTAAAAATTTGCATGCAGTTCTAGGTAAGACAGCTTTTGTGGCATCACAGAGAAACAAATGCTTAAAATTTTGTGCTTACTATTTCCAGCACTCCTGAAATTCCAGCAGCAGTTAGAGCTGTGAGAATATTGGTGTAAATGAGTGAACATAAAGATCTAAAGGATTAGGTCCACGTCAGAGTTTTCTTTTGTTCAGAGGTTTGGCTTCCTGCCATGGGTCCAGGAAATAAATTGGCTGTAACAGAGCTTCTTCTAGCATTCTGCTAAGTAGAAGTATCCCACTAGAGACAATAGCAGGCAAAATAAGGTAAGCAAGAGTGGAAGATTACAGCAGATTTTTCAATAGGCTTCAATTTAAGATTATTTTGTCAGACTGCTTGTTTAGATTCTAACAAATAGTGATTTTTTTTCAGCCGACTTTCATTTTTTCTTCTGAACTCTTCCTTAGTCTAGTTTATGTCTATTTTTATATATTCTTATATCTATTTTATAGATTTTGTGAAGTCTGTCTGATGTGAAAGAGATCATCACCTCACTATTTATCATCTACGGGATTCTAAAAGTTCCGTTTAATCCACTGTTAAATTCTAATAAACTTGGAGGAGTTACTTACATTCTTGGGAAGCAGGACTGTCAGCTGCAATCCAATGCACTCAACAAAACCAGTTCTGATCCTTTAACAGTCTTAGAGATACCTTTTTGTGAAAGTATGAGATAATACTTGGATTGTACTACTGTGTGAATGAACTCCAAAATTTTAAATTCTGTTTCCGTGTGCTGAATTTGATTTAATTTTATGATCAGATGTATCTGGGGGTTAAGTGGAAGAGAGAATGATGGCTAAGAACAAGCGAGATCACTAAGGGGGCAAGAGAAGCTCTATAACAGATTTTCTTTGATGCCTTCATATAAATGAATCGATATGGTCTACATAGCAGGAAAATTTTTCAAACTCCCTGTGCTTTTAGGGTGATCTTGTTGCTGTTTGCCACAAATGTGCTCAATAAACTGATTTCAGCAGTTTAAAGAGCTCAAAATTTTCTGCTTCACTTAGATGCAACTTAGAGGCAGACCAAAGCAGAACAGACCCAAGTTTCCAAAACAAACAGTGGTTTGACTGGGTCTGCAGCCAAGAACAGAATCCAAGCTCATCCTAGCCCTCTTCAAGCAGCGTATACTTTAGAGAAGAGAGAAAAGAACTAAAGAAATGGGTATGAAAGACATTAAAACAAAGAAATAGACATAGGAAGAGACACACAACATTAAAAACAGTGAGCAAGAATGAAAAATGTGGGAGTACATGACATCTGTGTAAGAACATGTCATGAGAGGAAAGGCTTATTGAAATGGGAGTATTTCTATGTCACTCAGTCTTAAGGGACATGTAAGGAATTCAAATTACAGAAGCTTTTGTTATTTATTGTAGAGAGATTTATTTGTTCTGGAGAGCTAACAGAGGTGAAGTTCTACCACAGACTTCAGTTTTCTACTTGTTCAAACAAGCCAAAATTATTAAACTTAAGTAGAGTCCTTCAGAATGTCATGATTACCTGTCTATCTTACTCTGTAGAAAATATTCTAAGAGTTTATCCACTTCCTAAATATGCTTCTGAACATTTTTTGAACTGGCCTGCCCTTTTAAGAAATTCTTCAGGGTCTTGACTTGTAATCATCCTTCTTTTCTTACAGTGGTGGGTGTAAGTATTGCAGATGCAAGACTCTGAATCCAGGTGGTTTGCACATTTTCACACTGGTTCTCAGAAAGAAAATAATTTCATTAAGCATTTAGGACTAACTCGACAGAAATTGTCATTAGTAACTGCAGTATGTGAACGGCAAATACATCAGAAAACAAGTCCCTGACTGCTTCACTGGGTATAAAAATCAGGAATTAGGATCTTCAGAGCAAGTGCAGCCAAACTAGAACAGCAATTATGTTTTCACTAGGAATGTTCTATAAGGTATGAAACGTCTGGTTTTGAGCATCCTAGATCTAACAGTCTTGATGCTTTGCTCATGCTGAACACCTAGCACTCTAAGGTCTCTCGTTTGCAGAGGTCAGGTCCCAGTTAGGAAACCTCTTTTGTTTTGCATGCTCAGTGCTAAAGCAATTTCAGCAACATGAAGAAAATCCAAACTTACTTTCTATCTCTGGCTCCAAGTTATCAGACATTTGAGAAATTAGACATATTTATTAGGAAGAATAAGTTCTTTCTAACAAATGTTTCACTTTTCAGTGACCTAACAGTGTTTAGTTATGACTAAAGAGCCACAGAGAGTGAAAAAGCCTTAGTTAGCCTTCATATTCTAGTAACAAGAGAATTGCCAGAGACAGAAGTCCTTCATTTCTACCATTTCACATAAATACTTAACATGAAATTCTGCGTCAGTCAACTGAACCAAATCAGAAGACAGAAATCCCCTCCTCCAGGTGAATTCACAAGTCACTCCACTACTGTCAGAGCCATGATCTCTCTGGCCTAACTGATATTTAGTTATTCTGTGCAAATCTGCATGAGGCTAAAATTACACGCATCTTCACTTTGTTCATTCGCCAGGGTACCAGACAAAATTGAAGTTCATTGTTAATTTTGGTCTGCACTTGCCATAAACAGTTGACTTCAGGAGGCTGTGTAGACTTAAAAATTCCAATTTCTCTTTCTTCAAACCAAAGTAAGGTACTTAGCTTTTCTGAAATGCAGTGATTTAAAGCTGAGTCCTCAGGATATCTTGTTAGCTGCCTGGGTGGTTCCTCAGTCGATACTGTTCCAATTTTTAGACACCAGCCTCTCCTTAGGATATCTAGCCTAGGTAATGCTTCAATCCTTTTATTCATCTAGCCTTCAAAAACTGAAGAGCACTATTTTTTGTAAACATAGTCACAGATACAACATATTTTTAAAAATGCAGAGCACATTGAAGTAAAATTAATGAATTGTAAAGGAAACAATTATTTGAGAATACGAACGGTTGCTAATGGTAGGAGATTGATTTTTTTTTTCCTAGTCACTTGTGATAGTCATTAATAATTCTAATATACTTCTCAAGTTTCTAAACTCCAGTTCTCATTCCTGAGGTAATATTTACTGAAAGTCAGATTATGTTGTGTTGAAGTTAGCATCATTTTCAATCACTTAGGAATACTTTGAAAATTATCTTAGACTGTATTCTGAAGGACAAAAAGAATATGATTTTTCAATCCAGATAGCAAAGTGTCACATAAACTGCTTACGTTCTATCTAAGGGGAAGTCTTTTAAAACATATTCCTTCAACACAACTGTATTCATGATAACCTGCATCTTAGTGGAAGTCTAGATAACTGATTTACTGTCACTGGAAACATTTACTGAGTTTGTCCTGCTTCCTCTAACTGTCATTTGTCAAAATTACTCTTTTTACAAACTTACTTCTCAAATGAAACATGAAGTATTGTGACAAATTCTAACTCCTACTTTAGGGCTGGAAAAGAGAGGCAACTCAGGTTATCAGGATTTCTTGAGTTCTTCTGCAATGCTGCTCCGCTCAGGCCGCAAAAAGCCGTATCAAGTGTCTCTCCATGGAAGGCAGGCTGTTAAGAGGAAATCTTTGCTGAGAGCTGTGGAAACAACTTCTGAGAAGTCAGGTAACTCTTTCCTGAGTGACAGGTATGTTTGTAGTCTTGGAAAGATGATTCCAATCCAAGGCAAAATTCAACCAAATTAAGTATCTGGAACAGCTTTTCTGTAATTAGGTCAAAAGTAAAAATACTGGAACAACAACAACAACAACAACAACAACAACAAAAAGCTTTAAAACAACCAATACAGAAATATTCCTCAAAACAGTGGTATTAGATTTTTCACATTACCAAATTCAGGCCAATAATTACTAAAGTACATCTATACCTCCACAGAAAAGAGTGAATGACATAGCAGGCCTGCCAACCATTTTATTTTGGGCACTGCACTAGTTCCTGTAATTCTAGTTAAAAGTAGAATTCTTACACTATAGCTATTATAATATAACATTTTTCAAAGGGCTTTTCTTTATTGATTTTTGTAGTTGTCTTCTTGCATTTTAGAACAATGCTACTTTTTTTCTGGAAACCCGATAACCTTAGTTGCCAGGCCTTCAAAGAGAAGGCCTTTGCCCACACATATATCAGCTATGCATGTGCCAAACGTCTGACACGGGACGTGTCAGACCTGCCACTTCTGGAGGGTGTGACACAGGCTGTCAGGGTGTGCATCATCCCTCTCTTTTGTTGTCTGTACGTGCAAAATTTCTTCTCAGTCTAAACAGGGTGGAAAGGAAGCTTCTCAGAAACAACTCTATTTTTCAAAATGTGTACTTACAGATGTTTCAGAGGAGTTACATCAATATCAAATGAATAACAAAGTTTTTGTGAGGTCAAGCATTCCCAGAACATTGTATCACTGCTGGTGCGTTTTGAATATCCTGTTGTTTTACATGTCTAATTGTTCTGGCAAAGAAAGGACTGTATCTTACATCATAACTGGAGGTCTGTGTGGTCTCAGAAATGTCTTAACTGAATTTGGAAGAAGCAAGCCTATTCCAGTAAAACAATGTTCAGCCTAACATAATCAATCATTTCGTAGGTGTCTGACACCCAAGTCCCTGAACCTACATCCTTCTGACATCCAGAACAGCACAGTTGTGTTCAGTAGTGATAGGGAACAATTTCTCTCCTGACAGCTTTTAGCTACAAAGACCTGGGGTTTTTTTCACTAAGACATGTCAGGTCCCCAAAATAAATGCTGCTATTTTAAGTATTTGTATGCACTCTAACCTAAAACTCTTGTCTGCACAATTTTCAAAGCACAAAATTAGAAAACAGGGAAGTACTTACCTATGAAATAAAATAAACTAGTGTAGAAACAATATCCTGCAGAGATACTTTCCCTACTTCATCTCTTCTTCAGAATGAAAATTTATAACATCTCTGTGTTTTCCACATCTCCACAAATGGGCTCCTGTGCACAACCTTGCTCTTGCTCTGGCTCTGGCTCCCCACAGGGCTCTCTCTCCCACTGTAAGACTACTCATTCACCAGCCAACTGCTAATTTAGGCCCACTTGCTCATGTTCAAATTACTTCCGTCCCCATTAGCCTCTTTCAACACAACTATCTTCAGGTTGTCCACAATCATCCTTCTTACACTATCCCTCAGGCTGGTTGGAAGATATTTTTTCAAGCTCAAGTTTCGGCACATGTTAACTCTCCAAAAAGTTCATCATACATCTCTTCTTCTCACTGAGATAATCTGCCAATCAAAGAAGTCTTTGCTTTCCTTCTTCACCCCACCATCAAGCCCTGAAAACATCTGCTGAAACCCACTGTATAATTTCTATTACATATTCGCTATACTGTTAATAGGTCAAACATTCATAGATTGTCAAGCAAAAAATTGCTATAAAATAAACTTGTCTTTTTATTATGGAATTTTACCATTTTTCTGTTGCTAGCAAAATTAATTACAACTTATTTTTTATTAGTTTTCAGTCTGCGAGAAACACTGAAATGCTATATACTGACTGAAGATTCAAAAACGGTGCATTTTGACATAGATGAAGATGGTCATCATGAAATATCAACCAAGGATTCCCAATCCCATGAAGGTAGTGTGCGTTTTCTACCGAAACTCACCAACCATATATGGAGTACTACTGGAATTCCTTTAATGTACTATTATGTGTATTGTGTTCAGCTTTGGGCCCCTCCCTGCAAGGCAGACATAGAGGTGCTGGAGCTTGTCCAGAGAAGAGCAACAAAGCTGGTGAAGTGTCTAGAGCACAAGTCCTTTGAGGAGTGGCTGAGGGAACTGGGGGTGTTTAGTTTGAAGAAAAGGAGGCTGAGGGGAGACCTCATCACTCTCTACAACTACCTGTAGCGAGGTGGGTGTTGGTCTCTTCTTTCAAGTAAAAAGGACCAGAGGAAATTACCTCCCTCGTGTTGCACCAGTAGAAGCTTAGGTTGTATATTAGGAAAATTTTCTTCACTGAACGGGTTGTCAAGCATGGGAACAGGCTGCCCAGGAAAGTGGTTGAGTCACCAGCCCTGGCGGTATGGAAAAGCCCTGCAGATGTGGTGCTTAGGGACATGGTTTAGTGTGGACTTGGCAGTGCTCAGTTAATGGTAGGACTCAGTGATCTTAAGTGTATTTTCCAACCTAAATGATTCTTTGGTTCTGTGTTTTCTGTAGATGTATTATATTGCATCTTTATGAATATTGATAGTGATATAAGAAAATTTTTATTCCAGTTTACAGTAAGTATATGACATACTTAAATGACAAGATTATTTTGTTGATCCCCATTTGAGTTAATGGGAAGTCCAGATGCTTAACTATTAAGAGAGCAAAAGCAAAGATAATCCTCAGAGGCAAGGTCAAAATGGAGAAAAATAAAGAAGTTTTCAGAATTTTCAGGATTATTTTATTTTTCATGGAACTCTTCTTGTATCTCAAATGGCACTTCTCTAATTGATACCAAAAAAGATCTCACAGCTAACATCACAAAAGTAGTTGTTAGAAGATATTCTTTTGGTAGAGAAGAAGCAAATAACAACAAATGCAATTATTCTAGGATTATACATTTTCCAGAGATGTGAAAGTAGGGGGAAAAAATAATAAAACGTATTTCTAACTGAAATATAGGAAAAAGGTAAAATCTGTAAGATAGCTTTCAACCTACTGAAACTTTATTTCTTACAAAACCCCAGCTTTTACAGGAATGAGAAGTCCATTATATATGCCTCAGATAAAGACATATAAAGGCTTGTCTGATATATTTATAAACTAAATTCATGTTCTTTTTATTATGTTAAACTGTGAATAATGACAGCTGCACTGGTAAGATATTTAAGTGTGCTTTGTATCTTCTGAAGAATCTTTTACTTGACAATTTCATAGAATTTTGAAGTAACTCATACAGATAGTATTCATAATTTATGAACAAACCCAATATCTGTATATGTATACAATGGAAGCATTTTGTCATAGATTCATAGTATGACAATGTTGTTGTATAAGATACTGAAGTTCCTAGAAGGAAAAAAAAAAAAAAAAAAAAAAAATATAAACACAAGCACCACAAACATTTATTCATGGTGATACAGTTAAGACAACATCATACTAGAAACATACTGTAACCTGGATGTTTGTGACTTTGACCTGAAGTGGGTGATGCCTTCCCCAGATGTCTGGCTATATGATTCAGGCTGATGTTAGAAAAGCCAGAAATGTGCTGTTATTGTTACCTGTTACTTTCCAGTATTGTACATTTCATATTAGGGTCCTCACATGTGCTGCCAAAGACTGTCAGGCTTCTCTTTGATAGTATTTTAGTCCTTACATCTCATTACTGACCTTTATTTTCTCAGGTGCATTCTCTTTTGCAAAAGATAATTAATTGATCAATACATTTATTATACTCAGAGTTCAGACTTCAGGGTACCTGTTCAGGAGACTAACTGTAGACTTCTGAGGTTATATTAATTCAGAGACCTGCAGGAGATGAAGTCTGATGCCTATTGCTGTTACACACTCTTTCTCAGACTACATTTTAAAACAATTCTTTAAATTATGATGTTTTTAAATTTGAAGAGTGTAACTATCTAATTCCACATGTTTGTTTAATATCTTCCATTTTAGATATTGCATGGTTAAGCGTGTTCACAAGGAATGAACCAGCAGTTACTGGTAAGACTCCTGTGGGAATAAAATATACCATTCTCTTTGGTAGGCTCTGGTTTTGAAGAGATGTTTGAGAGTAGGAAAAGAAGGTAGTAATGTTTTATACATAGACTTGACATTAGAAGTAACGTAATATACCAGATTTTCATTTATGTCAGATTGCTGGACAATTCTAAAAATGAAAGAGCCTTTCTGTGTTCCATAAGACAAAATTTTTGAATTTGGAAAATTTGCCTTAGCAAGTTATGAGTAGTAGCTTGGACTGAAGACAAATGTATAGGAAGAAATATAATGTATACAAGCTAGAAAATCTGATATTTTTAGAGGAAAATGTGTGTGCTCTGATGCTGGCATATGGGCCTTAGCTAGCAAAGACCTGTTGTAACAGGAGAGGAAAACAAAAAAATAAATGAATATGAAGAAAGAAGAGACACATTTTTTGAACTTTCGTATTGTAAGCATAAGAAATGATTGGGGAAATCAAAAGTATATTAGTTCCAGGTATTCCAGTAAAAGCAAACTGTATTCCAATTTCAACCATAAGGGGCTGCTGTAATAGATTAGAGCAAACCAGGACTCCACCTTGAACAATGAGGATTTCTAGGTAACAATATAAAATATCAATACCCTCGTAAATCCCAACACTTTGCATTTCAGGGACACCTCAAGCAAGAATTGGTTTCTTGTATTCAGTTAATTTCAAAGTATTTCCTTTGCATGAACTTTAAAATTGCTCCTTAGACTCTGGTAAGGTTTTAGTAACCAGAGAGGCCATCAGAGAGTGGAAGTATCACATAGGAAATCATGGAAAGTTTCCTTACTTTC
This sequence comes from Athene cunicularia, assembly GCF_003259725.1. Classification (NCBI taxonomy): domain Eukaryota; kingdom Metazoa; phylum Chordata; class Aves; order Strigiformes; family Strigidae; genus Athene; species Athene cunicularia. The sequence continues at coordinate 3,252,115 of NW_020799145.1, forward strand.
CTTGCCATTTGCTATCTGCCTGATAGACCACTTGTGTTTTTCATAGGTGATAGGGAAAGTTAGACTCCTTTGGATTTACTCAGGCTAAACAGTGTATAAGCAAGTCACAATAAACTCTACAGACAGAGAAAGCCAAGGATAATTAGGTTGTAACTCATATTGACATATGTCCCTAGTCAACTGGCTGGACTCCTGCATCCCTCTTTTGTTGCCACTCTTATCTGTAAGTCAAGACACTCTTGACTTGGGTATAAAATCTCTCCTGGCTGCTGATGTGCCTCTTACATGCTGCAGCTGAAGTTGGACAATTGGGACTGAGGCAGTCTAAGGTGATGTCACAAAAATAATAAAAAACAGCAGAGTTTTAGACCTTCTACATTCTGTTTATCTGAATACATAAGTAAACTGAGTAAAATACACTAGGCTGAAGTGTGTCTCAATTTTTATCAAGGATTTTTATGCTATTTTCATGCTATAGCTGGCTCAGACAAAATTCCTTCAGGTGGCTTCCACAAAAGCATTACAGTTATGGTAAGTTAGTGCAACTAAAATCAGGGCCAGGCTTAGAGCACCTAAAATCAGTCAGGTGGGATGAATATGATCTGCTGATTCTGAGTATCTTTCAAAGGCTAAAAAATACCTTTACTAATATGAAAAAAACCCTCCTAACTGCAACTGTTAATGCGTAATTACCTAACCTCTGTAAGATTTGTATTCAGTTGCTGTAGTGATGAACATACAGATCGACTGCTACATTCGTTTATGTTTTTTGTCTTAAACAGTACACCTGAGTGACTTTTAAGCACAAGTGGTATTATTTGAAGTAAATCTGCAAGGCAGTCAGATAGTTATAGCATCACTGAATAGTTATTAATGTCACAGGTTTTGTAAGTAATGCTCTTGTATGCTGTATGAGTTGACAAGGGGTACCTTAACTTACTTACTTTTTGCTGAGGCCTTGAAGTACCAAAAGATAATGAAAATTGCCAGTTTATCAGTCTGACAAGTATCCTGTATTATTGATATATTGTTATTTCCTGCAACTGAAATAACAGTATTATCTCAAAAAGGAGTAAATTCAATGCACCCAAAATTATGATAGTGAAAAGATTTTGACCTAGAAAGCATGCAGAAAATAAAAGGGGAAAAAATCGTACATTTTCTGTAGTGATGTATACACAGGTATATTACATAAACATGTCTATTGCATGTATGCATTAAGTACTAATATATATGCCTTTGTGGTTCATATTATATATATTAATGTATAACTGATATTCCATACATTAATTATAAATATATAGAAAAAAAATATGTAACTGGCAAAGCATCATAAAGCTGTAGACTTTATAATACTTTACAGAAGAGAATGGTATCGAGTGCTTATTATTTTCTCCTATTCCTATGCCTAGCGATGTAAAGTGAACATGAATGTTGTCTCTTTACAAAATATTTTCATCTATGCTTCATTTTAAAAAGTCATACACGTTTCAGTACAATATTCTCCTCTGTGTAAAACAGATTCTAAAAATTTGGTGATCCTCACACAGAGATCAAAGCTTAATGAATTTGTCCTATTGTGCAAGGGTAAGAAACAGCTCTGTCTGAAGGTAAGAAGTTATTTCCTCTGTAAATTGTGGGTGCTCTTTCTTACTACAGGACAATTTCCCCAACAGACCTTTTCAAATTGACTTTCCTTTACTTACCACCTTCCACATTTCATGACTTCTGACTACCTCCCTCTATTCTATCTGGGGAAATATTTGAAGTAGGTTATTGCAAAAATCACTGGGTTAGGTAGTTGACTACTATCACTAGAAGACAGCTGAAATGTTGGGTTCCAGTCTCTGTGGAGGGAGAGGGGTCTTCTTAACCAGAAAACATGCAGGAAATAAAAGGGGAGGAAGAAGCAGGATGTTGACTTGGGGAAGAGATGAGTTTAAGAGGGGAATTATTTTCTCCTAATCAACCTGAATGACGAGGCAAGGAATGTGCTGAAAAGAAAATACAGCTGAAAACAGTATCCTGTTTTAAACATTTACCATCTGTTGTCAGAGCATTCTCATTTTCTCCAGTCTTGTGAAGGTTTGTTTATGGTAGGAAGAGCAGGCAAGTATAGTTTTCCCTATTGGAGGGTTATAACCTATCCAAAAATCTGTCTGAGGAAGAATGTTATGTTGGAATTTACCCTCTAAAACAGGGCAAAGGTCTAAGAAGCTCTGTTTACATAGGTTATGTTGATATAAAGAATGACCCTTCATCCAACACTGGCCATGCATGATGGTGTAAAGTGCCAAATGCGTTATCAGATGAAGTCTTTGATGTTTTTCATTTTTTTTTAATTCACAGATGACTTTCCATAAAATCTATTTCCTGAAATTATCTGGAGACATGTGTGTTGCAAGATACATTAATTATTTTTATAGCTTATTATCCCATTGGGATTTTCCTTTCTGTCGTTTAAAGAGCAACTATTTTAAAAGGATTTTTCTGGCTCAGAGATTACTTTTTCATAAATTAATTGTTTGAAAAGTGTTCCACCAAATCAGAGAAACAACTGAGTGGTCAGCCCTTATTGATTTGACTTCCAATTCCCTGTTTTAAAGCACCAAATTATACCAGATTATGTCTCTTGACATGATTAAAAGCAGTTCTTATCTGAAAATGAGATGAGACATATTTAATGTCTCCCAAATACATAAAAACCTTGGAAAGATCATGGACCTTTTTCCAGCAGAATACAAATAATTTTCTTAGTCTCAACAGGAATTCTGATACACAAGATGACAAGGCTTCTTATCTGTGATAAAGTTTTGGTATTCTGTTACAACATGGTTCAATCTTGGCTGCACTGCAAAATAGAATCCGAGCATTAAACAGTTTGAAGGACTGTCTTCAGTATTTGTTTTCAACCCAATTCATTTTGCATTGCAAACGGGAAAAAAGGAATCTATTCATGGAAGTGTTTTGAGAATTTATCATTTTATTAATCCTGGATAATTTGAATGTAATCATTAATGCACTTTATTTTAAAAGAGAGTTTTCTTTAGAAGTAATACTACATTTAGTGGATTAAAAGAGCAAAATATGAAGACAAAATTACCAATCTGGGCCGTTGTAAACACAGGTCTTAAAAGCATCCTGTTCAGAGCCAGATTATCCTTCAGTGGAAAGATGCAACTTGAAAACCTGCAACCATGAAGATCCCGACTTCAAACAGGTATATAATTATGATCAAACAAATAAGAACATGTGTGTGAGAGAGTGTATATGCAAACATAGGTGTAAAATAAGTGCAGCTAAATGCGTCCTGCTCTTATCCATTAAGTGATTAATTGTTTACTTTCCTACTTCAGCTGATTTTTAGTATTTTCCTCAGAAAAGGGAAAATAAGAACTTTTCCATACTGTTGACTTGACTTGTATGTATCCTTCAATCTGCAGGCAAAATACCTGACTTTCAATTAAAAGACAGAGATGTTTCCCATAATACTATGGTATATAAAATGCAGGAAGATACAAAGTAGTTTTCACTTGTACAAATTCTTAGGCACAATCCTGTAAATCTGGGTGAGTGTATTAGCAGATCTAGAAGAGTCAGACTACAGGAGTGATTTAAGTTTTTAAGAAATAGTGAATCCATCAGTCAAAAACCTCTGGGAAGTAATAAAACAATAAATTATATATAATTTAATCTAAATAACAAATTAGAAGTAAGCAGTCCCTGAAGTACTTTCAGACTGTATTCTGTATCAGCAGATGTTTATAAATCAGGAGTAATGCTTTGTGTATAGAAATAAAGGTAGCCAGTTGCTTTCTTAAGATGTTTTTGTGACCACACTTTGAATTTGTTGGCTCTTCTCTAGACAGAAATGATAAAACTCTGTGAACCCAGGAAGAAAACTACTTTAGTTGTTCTATAAGGTATCTTAGACAGACCTTCTAACCTGGAGAAAAACTAAGGAAATGTAACTCATCATAATTTTTGTTAGGGTTGTAGTCAAGAGTATTTACTGTTCAGAGGGACTGAAAAGAAAATCCAATTTCAGTGAGCTGTGATCAGATAGCATTCAGAACTTCATAACAACCAATGTGAAACAATGAAAACATAAACTTCCCAGCCTAATGTTTCTAATTTTGCTAACATTTCTCCTAAATCAGAAACGAATTCTGGTAATTTGAAATCACAAAGAGTTTCTTGTTTGAAGTCATTCTGAAATGGTCTCTGAAAGGTATGAGCTACAGTACTACTTTTTTTTTTTTTTTTTTTTTTTTTAAATAATTAATGAACAAACCTGCATACCAGGCCTGGAAAATCTAAGTGGTTTCTTCAGTTTAAATTCCTGCTGAGGTACTTACTTGCTGCAACTATTCCTTGGCTCTACATAGAAGGAGAAAGCTATGAAATTCAGGAAATTTATATGGCAACTTCTTATTCCCTCCTTGTATGATGTAAACTATCACAGTCATATTGCATTTTTCTAAAATCTATTTCATACACTTTTTTATAGAAAAAGATATGCCTTCTTCTGTGGAGCTGTGCTTAGGGAAAGAAAATGTCTTGATGTCTTCTGTGGAGCTGTGCATAGGGAAAGAATTAGTGTCTTGATGGCTGCAAGAAGGGCTGTAACAGTTGCCTGGAGAGACCTATTAAGGACTGTGGGTTTCTAAACAGACAATTAAAATGAAAAATTCATTCTGAGAACCCATTCATTACCTAATAGACAGTGATCTCCTCATTGTATTTTTTTGCTGATACTTTCAATTATAAGAAAAAAAAGTTACTTCTTTGTGTGAGAAAGCAGCAGCCTGCACTTGAACCACATCCACTCAGGCCAAAAGTCAAAATCATAGTCAAGTCTGGATCATGAAATTCTTAATAAACCTTCTAGAATGAGTGCAATGATCAGGAAATAATTTTTGGTGTGATAAATAAAGCCTCCACTGTCCTTAGGATGAAAAAGTGACCGAGATGCAGAAGTACTTCTCATGGTCAATGACAAAGCTATGTGGTGCTGCAATGTGATATTTAGTCTGCTAGCTTCTAACAGTAAGTCTTAAAGACAGGCATTTTCCTTTTTTTTATTGGAAGACTGCCAGTAGAATTACCAGAAACATGAGAATCTGTGGAGCCTGCTGTTACACCAGCAGGAAGAGTTGCACAGTGTTGTAAATTTCCATTTCTGTAACCAAGGCTTATGGACACACTGTTCACAATCAATGTTTATTAAAATATTTTATTAATTAGGCTGTTATTATCACAATAAAATAATAACACTTGCAACAGCATTTAATAGAGTATAATAACATAATTTTCTGGCAGGGGATTAAGTGTGGAAGGTAATGCAGATCACAACTAATACGTATTGCAACACTGTGCTGGTAAGAGTGGAAAACTGCATCGTACATGCAGTTACTTCCTCACGCAGTGCACACACACACGGTCACTCAGCTGGAGCAGCAGCGGAGAGGCCAACCCCAACAGTTCACCCAGGAGCAGGCTTACATTTACTTACAACTGTAATGATTTTAACTCTGTAATAGAGCATGTTTATTATAATTAATAATATCATACAAGCAAATGCAGTTAACCACACAAGAGGATGAATTAAGAGATACAGAACACAGAACCTCTGCCACAGAAAAGGTTTTTCCAACTATCTCCCCACAACATGTTGACAATGATGGGATGTTTCTCACCCCTTATATATAATTCTCCCACTAGTCAATACAGACTCTTTTAGAGTAAGTAGGATTACATTTACAAACTTTGTCACTTGATGTAGCCCACGCACATCAAAGTGCTAATCCCAGTAATTTCTGAAAAAAAAAACAGAATATGGTTATGATGTTGAAATGAGCTTTATTTAGCATTCACTGTTGACATTAATGGCTTGATTTGACCCAGAGTTCTCAACTAGACTGCTGCTGTTTCATGCCCTTCTTATCTTCTTGCAGGCTGTCTCATAAATTAGCACTTTCCTTAGAAATCTGGACCAAAATTATGCCACCATATAGTATGAAATCTGGGCCTGTATCCTTGGAACACAGGCAGCCTAACAGATCATAAGAGGAGTGAGTACAGGGGGAACAAATAGTAAAGGCAGGAGTTACCAAGGATAGTTGTTCACAGTCTGTGTTCTTACATATATACATAGATTTTAATCTTCTCATTTTAGCATTTTCATTAATTATATATAAGTTTATGCTATTTCTTTTCTACACTTCCAGAAGTGCAGGGTTTAGTGATTATATATGGGTTATCAGAGAAGTACATATCTCCTTCAGTACATATCAGTATTATCTCCCTTCAGTGTTATTTCTGTTCTGGTTCAACCATAATATTTTACTATTCATGATACATTACCACCCACAGATCTTTGCATATGTATACTTAACCCTCTCAGCTCATATTAAGTACTAGTAGCACTCAGTTTTCCCTCAGTTTCAAACCTTCCTTTCTCTTTTTCAGCTGATACCCCTCCTAATGTCCTTCCTGACTTAACACATTTTCTTAAAAGATTACTGAAGTCAACAATTCTATCACTAGATCTGGCTGCTCCTCTTCAAATTGTTGTCTTTTGGCAGATGATGCAGGATTATTAGGTTATTATAGCTGAACAGCATTTTCCAAAAAGTTTGACTGGAATTCCGCAGCCAGGGTGGACTGAGATCTGAAGAGCTGCAACTCTTAAAGCTCCATTAAGAGCTATAATGGTTTTTAATCTAGGGTCCTCTCTACTTTGCTGTGTAGTTAGATGAAGCTAAACAAGTTTCATGGTTGGACTCGATGACCCCAAGGGTTTTTTTCCAACCTGAATGATTCTGTGTGATTCTGTGTGAAGACAGACAGATAAAGTCAGAAGTTAGCTATGCAGTCATGAAAGATCTTATTGTAGGACTTAGTCTTTACTCCAGTTAAATAGACCAGACTAAAGAAAATGAAGCTCCAAACAGGCAAAATCTGGCAAGTCCACAGAATTACCTTGGTTCAGAACTTTTGACCTTGTCAGTAATGACAATGCCATGTTTACTGTGCTTGGTTGCTAGCTGAGGTCAACCCATCACAGTCCTTGCTGGCACCCAGCTGGAGCTTGAGGGTTTTTTTGCTCCATAACTTGATTCATCTATTGGAGAGCCAAGGAGTAGTCAGCAAGATTCATTCACCCTTCAGTAGTCTCATATGGCCAGTGTGAAAGTCTGATGGAGGATGTAAATTGACAGGGGACTACTCTGGCCTGAACAAAGTCATGCCACCATTGAGTGCTGCTGTATCAGATGTCCTAGAGCTCCAATATGAATAGAAGTCAAATGTGGTAGAGTGTATTCTACAACCGATATTGCCAAGGCATATTGTGGCAGAGTGCAGGCCACAGTTTGCTTTCATCTGGAGGGATGTCCAAGACACCTAGAACCAACTGCCTCAGGGCTGGAAGCACAGCCTACCATTTGTCAGGACAGGACCAGCTGTGAGAAAATAAGCACTGAGGTATGTTGGCCCCAACCAGCAGCCAAGCCCCCCACAGAGCCACTCACTGAATCCCACTCCCCACCAGTGGGACAGGAGAGAGAATAGCAAGAGTAAAAGTGAGACTTGAGTCAAGATAAAGACAGTATAATATGTGAAGGTCAGAAAAAACCCCAAGCAATGCAAAAGTACCTCCCTCCTCCTATGAGCAGATCAATGCCTAGCCAGTCTCTGAGTGACAACCACCTTAGAAGCAAAAAAACCCCACCCTCTTCTTCCTCTACATCAGCCTTTATGGCTGACCATGACATTGTATAGCACAGAGTATCCCTTTGGCCAGTCCAGGACAGCCTGCTCACTGGGGCAGAGTGGGAAAAAGAGATCTTGATGCTATGTATGCACTGCGCAGCAATAGCCAAAACACTGGTGTGCCGTCAGCCCTGTTTCAGTCACAAATCCAAAGCACCATATAATTAATTGGTAATACTTTTCAAGATCCATGGCTTCTTTGATGCAATCGAGGTGGCAGCTCAGTTTTACTAGCTTGCTTATTCTCATTGCATGACTCATGTAGTTTTTGATTGTGTGCTCATTTCCTTTGTTCATCTGAGGCAATATATAGATTGTTGTGTGCCCTATACTCCTTTGTGTACTGACAATGTCAGATGATTAGTTCTGTTTCAGCTGGCCTTCATTCCTTTTTATCTTTTAGCTACTTCCCGGTTTAGAGTGCAGCAGTTGAGCTTAGCCTGGTGTTATGCCCATTGTGACTTATTCAAACTGACATTAAATCATTTTTAGTCTATTTATTTTAAAACATTTGTAGCATTTTTCTAACATAAGCAGACATATGCTATCACAGGTAGATTGTGGATCACCTGTAGGACATGAGTAAAAGTGTATTTTTTTGAAACCTAACCTGAAAATTTGTTTTTCCTTTAATGCAATGGCAAAGAAACAGTCAGATCTATAACTGAAAAACAGTTGGGTTTTTTTTTGGAATTGGAAATGATCTCTCAGACATGCCTACTGCCATAGGAGCTGTTGTTCTCAGGATAAACTTAATCTGCCAGTAGTCCACCATATTCTCCAGGTTTTCTCATGAGCCTTCTTAACAGGCCACAGGAGAAAATCATCTGTGTCATGAATTCTTGCAAAACACCTTGTTCTTCAATGATCTGCTGCAACTCCCAGCCCTAACAGTGTTTGGATATACTTCTACTCCCTGATCCTCCTTCCATTCCCCAGATCATCTTCCTGTGATGGCTCTCCATCTATTTTTCCATCATTTCATGCAGATACAGCAGGTATTTTTAATTTTTACATCTCAATCTGCTTTTGCAAGCACCTAGTTTTTGGCTTCACATTTACCAGATTCTATTGGAGTCTCCCTTGCTCTAGGGTGAATCTCTGTATTGTACACATTAATCCTTCTCCTTGCTTCTGTAGGTTGGTTTTTGTTGGTTTTTTTTTTTTTTTCTTTTCCCTGAAGTCACCAGATTCTCTTATTCCATTTCTATTTCTTTTTTTTTTTTTCATTTTTTTGAGTCTCTAGAAGGTATTTCTTCCTTAAAGACCAATTGTCTTCAACTTTTTTAATAGTATTTTTCAAAGCAGAATTTTTGGATTGAAGCTGAAATACTCTGCTGTTACACTGGTTTGATCAGGGCAGAATATTTTAGCTGCTTTCCATTATAACTTTGCTAATACAGGAGGGGTGCCCTCAAGCTTTTTTCATGTACTCCGCAATAACTGCAGGACATTTTCTTTCCTTTCCCTGTTGTCATACAGGTTGAAGGGACACATTCTTCCTTCCAGGGAAAGGTGGTTATTGATAATGCCTTAATCTCTAGCATAGCTGGGACCCTTTAATATCCTCCTGCTTTTTCCCAAGCATTCTGTTTCCTTTTAGAGGTTCCTTTAAGCACGGTGCGCAATGCTAACACACACCAGATTGGTCAGATTTATAGAACTGTCTTGTGGGTAGGATGAGTGTTTAAACAGATCACTCAAAAGGGAAGATGAAGTAATTTGATTATGATGCATTCATTTGCCATCTTTCTTCGACAAAAGATATTATAAATTCCCTGCTCCCCGGCAAGAGGTTGAGTTGGGGGAAACACAAATCTCAACCTTTTATTAATTAAGCTCTTGCTATTAGCAGCAGATAACTATTCACAGTCTTCTCAGTTACTCCCTCACTCAGTGTACACAGTCAGGAGCAGGAGCTCATACCCACACTCCGGGGGCTTCTAGGCGGCTGTACACGGTCACATATGGGGTCTTTCATTTCAGCAGGTGTGCTTACATATACTGCCCTGTAGCCTTTGCACACCTATAGCAGCCACTGCCTGCTTGGATGTGTTGTGGGTTACATCAACTGCCATGGCTGCCAGAGGGTGCTGGAGGCCTTGGGCAGGTTCAGCAGCTTCTCGGTACCCTAAGTTTATCAGTTTTTGCAGATTTAACAGGGTTTAAGAGTAATTTGTACTGTAACATTCTAATTCTGCTCCAAGAGAGACAAGAAAAACTGTGGATTTATATTTTGTTGCTAGTGGCAGTTGAGAGGATAGGTCTGTGGTAAGAAAATAACCAGACGAAAATCCTATATTATCCCAATAACAGGTATACTGCAGAGGAAAGCTGTGCTGGTCTTTTCATGAAGCAAAGAAATGCCGCTTTGGGTCTGGAAATACTCAGACCTTTGAGGGAGACAGGTATTATTTTATTCATAGTTAAACAGAATTTCTCTCAAAATTATCAGGTGTTTTCAAAGATTTATCTAAAAAGTGGTAAATGTGTGTCACCAGAGAAAAGCACTCAAAATATATCAAGCCAGAAACATACATGAATTTTTGTCACATGAAAACCTATAGAGAGGCTTTGAAATTATAACATATGTTCTTTACTTTATGTGTTTTCATAGCTGAGTGAAGATAATCACTTTTTCATCATGCATTACCAAGGAGATTCAGTGCAGTTCCAGTGCTATGAAGATAGAAGTTACTACCTGTATGTGAATGATGACTCACTTGACATTCGCAAGCCGGAAAACAAAGGATTCAACGAGGACAAAAATTTTTACTTCAGGGTGTCATATTTACAGGAAAAGTAACTTGTCTACCTTTCAGCAGCCTAAGTGTCCATACAACTGCTATAATAAGCTGACACAAGAAAAGGAAGGTTGAGATCAACTAATTTCCATTTTGACTTAATTTTTACTTTTTTATAATTTCTTGAGTCACCATTTTGCATGAGTAACATCCTTTATGTCTGTGCTTTCAACAGGAAAAGACAAAGACTGTCTGGAAAACATACTAACTGATCAGTCTCTTCGTGTCTTACCTGCATAATTATGGTTTTAAGGAGCTGAATTCTTCTGGAAGGGGAAAAATACACAGGGGATATTTCAAACACAGGGAAAGAAGAAGGAAGCATAGTTGATGTGAAATACAAAGCACAGTTAGTTCTCCACGTGGTAAACATTTTACTTTTAAAGAAGTGGCTCTTATGAGCTCACCTGAACTTGAGAAGAAGACATTTAGATGTTACTAAGTGCATATGTGCATGTCCTGGCTGACTGACTTTAGCAAATGAGTGGAAAAGGTGTCTCAGGTCTAACTGAGAATAAAGGAAGAGTCTGAAGGTTAGGCAGAAGATCTCTCTGCATCTGTAGCTCCAGATTAGCTCACATACTCCATTATGCAATTTTAGCATCTATCCAGCATGGCAGCTCTCTAAGAGGATGTACACAGAGCATCAGACTCACAATGTACAGGCAATGGGAAGGAAGCACATTGAACTGATGGCACATAACACATGTGCCTGTGAACACCAGCAGAAAATTGCTGACATATTGGCTTCCTTCTCTGAATCACAGGGGGAAATGCAATCATGTGTTCAGCTGCAAAGCAGAGTGCAGAACATCTATAAAATAATTAAATGTTCAAAATGACTAAATAAAATAAACACTAAGGGCTTATGTGGGGTACAGTGGAGGAGCAGTAAGAGTACCTGCCTTTTAGCAGCAAGGTCTCTCAGTGTAAAATGGAAGATGCTGGCACTTAAGCATCCATAGACCATACCCTGCAAGACACAACCCATTTGAAATAGAAGAGATGAACCAGAAGTGTACACAGGATCACTGCTGTGCATGGAGTCCCTCTGTGATTCAGAGGCAATTTTCTTTGATGCAAGTAATTTGCGAATGTATGCATAGAAATGATAAGAACCATGCACCTATGCCAAGAAGTTGTCACTTAATTGCAGTGGAACAACCTACAAGCTACACAGCACTTGCAGGAATTGTTCTGTGTAAATATAATAATGCATATACCTGAAATAGGAATCCTAATGTCAGTCAATCACACAAATGCACACTACAATAAAATAATTATCTATAGTAGACCAAACTCCAAAGGTCTGTAAGACCTTGAAAGATATTCCCACCCCCAGTAATGTGGAGTTTCTCTGCTGGGCTGCTTGTATTCTTCAAAGAGTGAAAATCATTCTGTGGCTTCCTATGCTGACTGAAGAGTGCCTTTGAGTACTCCCTAAATAATACTTGCTTAATAATACTTCTGGATCTGTTAAGTGTTCAGTGAAGTCAGTGGGAAGGAAAAAACCCCAAATGCTGGATACTGACATTAGCATACATTATACTAGAATTAATTTCTTTTAGCACTATCTGTTATGTTGCACAAGAAATAAATTCAGTTATATATCAGGTACAATAATTTCACTAACTGATACACTAACACTTCATAGTCATACATTTATTATTGGTAAACTGATCACCTTACTAAATTACAGAACATGCTCTCTAGATGGTAAATTGATGAGAAGATGACAACGCATCATAAAGCTCGTACAAAGCATGCTAATGAAATCAGCATTGCTAATGCCACCAAAAAAGTAACCTTGACCTCAGTGAAATTTTAATCTATTTTACAGTTAAAACTTAAATAATGGTTATATGCAGAATTTTGTACTTTTAGCATCTACCTTAAAAATAAGATTTTTTAAAACAATTTAAGGGACAAAAGCCCATATGGAAAGCAGCAGTGGCAATTTTGTAGAGTTTCATATTTGAGATATAAGATAGTAATGTCATTTGACAATTTCTCTCAGAAAACTAATAAATTCAGCCATCTTTGTAACTATAAATGTACATAGAAAAACAAAGCTAACAATTTCTGGATCCTGTTTTTTCCTGGATTCTTTTGGGGCTCATATAAACTCCTCAAACCCACATTTTCAAATTCCCTCTAATCTCAGTGTCTCATGAGTGGCAGAGAAGTTTTTATTCTGTGAGGTGGAAAGCATGTAGAAATTGTATTTAAAAATAGAAAGTGAAATCCAGTGAGTCTTTTAGAAAAATATAGCCTCTAACATTTTACAACATAAAAAACATTTATCCAGTATGTCTAACAGTTCAATATGAAATATAACTATTTTTCACTTTGTTTTGAAAACAGTACTGGTATTCTTTAACTTCTACATAGCAGATAAAAGTATTAAAATACTAATAGAAATATTTTGCTCTATTCTTTTCCTCTTCAAAAGCTGTGTTAGAAAGAAAATACTGCGTTCTGTTTGTTGCAGAACAATTTAATGCAAGTATTCTTCATATATAACTTCTAGTGCTTTGACCATATTTGCAACTTGCTAGAAGAAAACTTGTGAGAACATCAATAACTATAAAGAATGTGATCCTTATGCTAGCTAATCTGGCAAAAAGCTAACCAAATAATATATGTAAAAGAGGGGACCATATCTTTTTAGTATCTATGTACTAATTTTTCAGGAAAGCAGAGTATTTTAATAATGGAGAAGAGAATGGTAATTTATGGTTAAAAAAAATAATCTACAGTAAAAAACACTGAAGATTGGTAAAAGAATGACTGCATTAAAGTGTGAGTTTAGAAACAGTTGTCATATGTTAAAGCAAGAGACTGGCCGCCAGCCTTGCTAGCCCTGAAATACGTGACTAGTATACGCTGCATTACATACCACCTTCATTATGGGTAGCCAAAAGAACTAGAAATTAGAATTAGAAATTGCCAGTGTAATGAATGCTTTTACAGTCTAAACAAAAAACCAACAATCTAGCATTTGTGCAGTTGCAACAGTACTAGAACTTGTAAGTAATCCAAATCATGCAGTTTATATTAAGGATCTTTAGTAACACCAACATGTCAATAGACAAATGCCTCTTCCCTGGTGTGAAGTTCTCACCCTTTGAGTCACTCACTGTCTGAAGTCAAGGGCCCTCTTTTCTTAGATGGGATGATGTGATGATGTTGCCGTTACAATAGATGTAATAATATATATCTATCTTGTATAATATTTCCCCACTGATTTAGGCAGAATAGTATTCTGTCTGTCTTGAGTGCTGCTGCATTTAGATATATGTAGAATGAATTTTGATGTAGAAGATGTGTATAAATAGAGATTTTTTTAATGTAATCTTGGTTTTGTTTCTATTTGCCCATAACTTGTCTAACCAAAGAAATCATAGGCAGGCTAAATTCCTCCAACGTTTGTGTGTTTTAAATGTGACTCCTCATATTGCCTGTATATATTAATATCTGAAAAGGAGCAGATGCTCTACCATCTCCTCTCTTCATTGTTTCTGGAAAATTAAATGGGCTAACTAGGACTAAGGATGGAAGACAGCAGCTGTTAATGTACAGCTCCTATGTCAGCACACAGTTCATTGAAGTCATACTTATCTACCAACATCTCATAGACTTCAGGTGAACAGTAGTATCCTTGTATCCAATTTTACTACATCAGCAAGCTACAAAAAGGTTCTCAGCAGCTGAAAACAAAAAAAATATTTCTTTTTCCAAATCCTGGAATTTATTTCCAACTGATACAGGGCCTAGATCTCCTGTGTCTGTAATGACTGAAGGGGGCAGCAAAGCAGGTCAAGGAAAGAAAACTTTCCCCTCTGTTTGGTATTTGAAAGGCCATATCTACAGTACTGTGTTCAGTTTTGGGCTTTCCAGCACATACTGGAGCAAGGCTGAGCAGAGGCATGAGGATGATTAGGAGGATGGAGCATTTGAGGACGGGAGGCTAGGGCAACAGGGTTTGTTTAGCCTGGAGATAAGAAGGGTGACTTCTAGCTGAAGGGGGATTGTAGAGAAGATGGAACCAGACTCTCCTTAGTGGTGCCCAGAAGAAAGACAATAGGCAGTTAGTCACAGTTGTAGCAAGGGAAAATTTGACTGACTTTAAAAAGGGGAAAAAACAAACAAACAAACAAACAAACAAAAAGAAGATATGTAGGAATTGGAACAGGTTTTATTATTATAAAGTGTCCATCTCTGGAGTTTTTCCAATTCAACTGGCTAATGCACTACACAACCTCATCTAATGCTGAAGGTAAGCCTGCTTTGAGCGGGTGGTTTGAGAAAATTACCTCCAGGTGTTCCTTCTAACACAAATTATATTGTGATTCTATGATTCAAAGGCAGCTTCAGTGGCTTAGAATTTACAGAATATATAATCCAAAGAACAAAAGTATTCAGTACAACCTACACAAACATACAGAAGAACATAAAAGCAAACAAAATATACTCTATTGATTTCATCCAAAGCACAATGTTTTCATGACTACAGGCAGGCTTAGGCCCAAGGGAAAATACATTCAGTGTCAGAAAAAAATGTCATAACAATTGAGATTCCCTCTTGATCTCCAGAAAACTCAAACTGAAACACATGGGCTATTTCAAAGCAGAAAACTGTATAAGGAGAACAAGGAAATTAAAAAGTACTATTTCTTTTGGAAAATAAAAAGTAATTGCAGTATGATTAGCAGGTGAATTTAAAGCTACTGTCATTTTACCTCATTGTTTCTGATGTTGTTTTTCCTGCAGTTATAGTCTTCCCAATATTTGAATGATCTCAAGGAATTCAGTAAGCACATCTCGTTGTGTTAAAATCTGGTAAGCTCTGTGAGGATCCCCTCCACCCCCCACCATAGCTACTAACATTTAAGAATACACTACAATTTTATTAAAGAAATTAGAATGTACATTAGGTATTCTACTAATGCTACAAACTAAAAGATCTAATACACTCAGCTACAAGTATTACCCAAATTCCACAAGTTACGCAAATTACTAGCAGAATAATTAATTCCCCTAATAAATAGATTTTTCTCTCATAGACATGGAAGTTGTGGCTGACAGACATATTTTCCATAACATTAAGACTGCCCTGCTAGGCACTACACCAGCAAAACTGACATTTGCACTGCTTTCTCATAAAAATATTTACAAAGAGAAAGCGATTTACAGTATTCTAGTCAAGTTTTTGGTATAGCAGGCTTCAAGTCTAACTGTTGTCAGTGCAAATAACTGAAGTGATTAGCAGACACAGACAAGGAAAACTAAAATGTTTCATATATCTTTGCTGCCACTTTGTTGGTAAAGGGATTCTAAGGTGTTTTACAGAGACTGAATGTGAGAGGTACCTGAATAAAGGGGTGATAAAGTCTAGAAAAGGGATTAAGATTGGAGAGAAAAATACAGAGAAAGAGAACAGATGAGAAGAGAAAGACAGCATGGAGAGCAGAAAGATACACAAGAAGAAAATAGCTAAAAGGTATAAAAAGGAGAGGGATTGAGAAGAAGTTTGAAAATGAAGCACAGAAAGAATAGCATGATTCTATGTGCATTCCTTCCTCCTAGAAAACTAAATAGGAGAGTTAACTACACTAACCTCAGGTAAGAATGTGTAGCCCTCACATAGCTGAGCAGAGGACAATGTCTTGAAATCTGTATCAGTCCCAAAGTCCTTTTATCATAGCACCAATAATTTCCCCAAATGAGTGCAAATCACAGTTCAAAGAAGTCATAAAAGTATGTTTAAACAAATTCTTTTACCCCTGTGCTTACTTCTGGCCCCAGGTTATTCTACAGTTGTACAGGGAGCTGCAAATCAGATAGGCTAACTGAAATGGTGTCCTGGGGTTTATTTGTAAGATAACAGGTGTGTGCTCATACGCAACAGAAATTAAATATATTGCCTGTTGTTTGAAGCTTTAGCTCCTCAGTGGATATCATGTTAACTAAATGGTATATTGATTTTTTTTTTTTCTGTATGAGATGAAATGCAAGAAAAAAAAAATCAAATATAGCTATCCATGCCTGTGTGGTACTTACATTTTGACTATTTGTAAAGTCATATATTCTTCATTATTGACTGCAGCTTTACTAAAGAATTTGCAGGATGTCTCTGATTTCAACTTCATTTTTTGATAGCTTAGAAAGACAGAAAGTCATTATTTAGTAATTAGTTATGAGTTTGATTTATTTTCAGTATGAGTTTCTATATAAAAATCTGTTATTTAGAAATAGGGATTATATGATTCAAAGTACATCTTTGGAAGACCATACATTCCAACCTTTGCCGCTTCCTTTACGGGCAGTTCCATATTTTCTGTCTGAAATTAATTTAATATTTTCTTTCTAATTACGTAATTATCTTGAATAAGGTCATTCTAAGTACTAGACTATTATACTAATACATTAGTATTAAAACTAGTATTAACCACTACCATATGTTGACTGCTAACATTATAAACAAATATGTTCTGTATTTACAAAGTTAAGCAAACTTTGCTGAAAATTAAGCTTCCCTCTTAAGATAAACTATTTTATTTGTTTGACTCGAGTTGAGAAATTAATGTTTCACCATGTCACACTGAAGTGCCTTTCCTATAACGTTTTTTTCCAAAACCATATTATTGAGATGGTGAGAACAAGCTATGCTTTTAAAGACCATCTGACAAAGTATGTAGAGGCATTTCAATATTGGAACAGTACTCATTTTCTCAATTATCTATCATTTAAATGAGTCTACAGGGATGTTTTTGAAACTGGAGTTTACGATGTATAATCTGAATGCAGCACAAAACCCAATTCTTTCAGTAGATAAAAACAAGAACTTTAAGATTTGTTCCTGATGATCAGATGGACCTCAAGATTAGCCATGAATTAGACAAAAAATGATGTGCATCACAAGTGATAATGTGTTCAAGTTCACTGTGCTTTGAGAAGCAGAGCTAACTACATGATTTCTGGAGATCTCTTCCCACTTCAGTTACTCTATGACAACTGCTGGCGATTCCATTCTGTAAGAATAATTTATGCCAGGAAAAATTGCTTCTGGGAGGAGCACCAGGAACATTGAAATGGGATACTTTGGGTGAGAATAAAACATACGTTTGTATGCAGTTTTCTGTTCAGAAGGGCACTGACCTAAATTCTCAGCTAAGAACCCTAAGTAATCTCTTTGTTGGTAGATTATATTACTGTAAGAGTTCTACAATGTCTTCTCTAATTCTGTGCCCAGTGTTTTCAGTATGGCATTAACTATTTTTTTTGGAGGTACCTGGAAAATTAATTCTGACAACGGTAGCTGTACCATCAGTACTAAAACTATAAATTTATCTCCCTAACTCTCACTGTATTCATATACCTTCCCAAGGTATTACTGGATATGTATCATGCTCCATATGTATTGACTGGGTGGTGTTCCCACCCAGTAACACCAGTGTGTTTTTTCCACTTATTCCACCTCTTAGAACTGTAAATAAGCAAAATGGTTGAAGTCGTGGTATTGTAAACAGTGACATAATGTGCATTTGTATAGCCTGCAATAACACTGTGCAATCTTGTAGTACTTTCAATTTTGTAAAATATTAACATACAATAAAGGTGAATACACATTTTATTGTGTACATTTTAAATAGAGGAAACTAGAGACAGAAAAATGACTTAGCCAAGACCAGGCAATAGGAAATGGCAAAGCCAGAATTCTAACTCACGGTTCCCAGTCCTACACACATTCCTCCGGTGTTGATCTAGCTTTAACTATGAATACAAACATGCCAGCACTGGCTTACAAAGTTTCATACATAATTCTAATTGTCCAAAACTGCTTAAAATTAGAAACATTATCTGCCTTTATTATAATGCAGAAATTAATATATAGAGAAATTGAAAGAGCAGAGAATTGGCAAATTTAACACAAGACTCATAAATGCTTTTTAGAAACCACTGAAATTTGCTATCAAATAAGTGTTCTAATTATAATCTATTTTAGCAAACTCCATTGAAGTAAACCTGATCTCTCCTTCCAAACGCAGGTTGGTTTTCAGTCCTGTAGTCTTTATGGTAGGACAGGGTCCAGTATTTTATGGGCGAACAGATGATATGACAATGTTCTCCTTTGTCCTTTAGTCATTCTGTCAATTTCTGAAATCACTACTTTAATTCATGACTATGAACTAATCTTTTTATTTACAACCTAAGATTAATCTCAACATATTTGTCATTATATTTCAGCTTTCATTTAGTAATACCCTAAACCTAGTAATATGACAAAGTTGAATTTCATAAAGCCAGAAATTTACTATGGATTGCTGAGTTGTGAACCACCTGTGTAAATACAGAACAACCACGGAAACGGAAGGGATCAGATGAGTCACAACATCCAATTGTGAAATTAGAGGCATAATAGACATTTATCTTCTAATCATTTAACCCAGAAGGCCTTTTACTCACTATGCTTCCCCTTAAATCAGAAAATGCATTAAAATCCACAAAAGTATAACGTTCTACAGGAGAGAGCAGGTCAGACACAGAAGTATCCTGTAACCTTTATCCTTTCTTGCCTTTAATCCTATTCTATCATTTGTTATACTCTCTTATCATGTCTTTAAACAGAAATCTAAACAAACTACGTTTGAAAAACATGTCAGCGAGGTCCCAGTTCTGACTACAGACCCTTAATGACTAAATAAATGCAATGAACCCATTTACTCTTTTAACAACTCTAATAATAATGGGTTTTTAACAGTAAGGATGAAGTAGGCTGTTGATAAGCGATTCTCCCACTGCCAGCATGGAGCTACTTTGTGGACAATTCTGCAGTATTAGTGCTAGTGAACAGAACAGCTATTGTTTATCTAATAAATTCCTGATAAGAGAATCCAGAGACATATTAGTGTAATTCCATTTATACACCTTATCACAGTGGGATATGCATTTGGCAAAGAGATTATTTGCTGTACACTAAGATTTTAATTTATTAACAGTTAAAATAGTTTTGATACATTAATCTATTCTGTGCCTTACTTAACTGTCAACAGAAGGCATTCTGATGAAGGCATTTTTTAGAGCAAAGACAGAGACATTGCAATGTGAGATGTAACAGTGGCACCTGTGATGCTTCTTAGCCAGTTCCCACCTCCCTGCGGTCTACAGCACTACCCTTTTCTGTGGTTATGATGCCCACTTTGTTGGCATTTGAATGTTTCTGTCTGTATTCAGCACAAAGAAAATGAAGATTTTTACCAAGGTGATTCGTGGTGGTAATAAACAACATTGTTCCTAATAGGAGAGCTGCCCCTGAGTCCTCTACATTGCATTGCTGAACTGCAAAGTTCAACTATATTTAAAGATGCTAAGTACAATTGTACTGCTGAATGCAGTGGTACTGCCACCATCAGTTTCCTTGGGTCTGAATGTTATGCTTCAGCTTGTGTTAAAACACCATTGTTTTTCATTGCTGCTCTTGCTTTGAACTAAAATAGGCCAAAACACCAATCACACTTTTTAAAATGTGGTGCATGCGGCGGGCAGAGGAAGCAAGCAGCCGATTCAATGTGAATGATAGAGCAAGCTTAGATTTTATTGAAAGAAATCACACCTTATATAAGCACTCTACAATACACTACTCGCAAATCTATTTAAAATATTAAAACAAAACAAAACCAAACCAACAACCCATTAAAAAAGCTACATTATAAGATCTCAGCCATTGGGTACCTCTAAAAGCTCACATTATAATATCCCAACCCCTTGTGGTATTTCTGGTATGCATAAACACTTTTCTTGCTTTGAACCTGTTTTTCTCCCAAGGTCATAATGTGCCCCAACTTATCTCTTTGTCAACATAACAGTCCTTGTTATCATCACGGAGCCCTGAATCTCCTTCCTTGTTAGCATCACTGTACCCTGGGTTTTTTCCTCTGTTTACCTCAGGTGGCTGCGACCAGCTCCTGCAGGGAGCTATGGCCTTGTTCTGCAAGTGGTTCTCCAACAGATGCACACTGGTAATGCACAAGTGCCTGAGATAATTAAAAAAAGAAACATATAAATTTCTGGGCTAGATTAACCCGGGTGGGGTGGCAGAGCTCAGGAGCTGACATTAAGAAAACAGTGTCTCTGAGGTTTTTTGTTTGGAACCTGCTAGTGTTGGCAGAGGCAGACTCTAGAAAGGCTTTAGGGCTACTGTGAATTATGGTTTCTCAGATCTCCTAGTAACTGTTCTGTTTCTTGAACACTTGCCGGATCAGCTGCACAATCAAGCCTGTACCATATTTCAATCATCTTCTTTTTGGGTCTTTAACATAACAACAAGAGAATAAATTAGCTGAAAACATGAAAATACAGTTCTAAAGCCTCATATTTGGCAGAAGAAGGTCAGAGGATGATGTAAAACTTGAAAATAATTTTAACTCATGTTTTGAAAACAATTTACTTTGAAAATGGGTTCCTAGCTGGAATATGATTTCATGGGCTCAAAATTTAATCTCAGAAATAAAGTGACCCTTTATCAGGGTGCACTGTGAAAATGCTTTGTATTCTCCAGTAACTAGTAAATTCAGCAAATAGATGAATCAAACATAGCTTGGTGCTGCTGCATATCAAAGTCTAGGAAAAGATCGGGTATTCTGCCTCATTGTTAACAACTGTACGGGAATAAAAAAAACCCCTGAATCCCTAGATGGAAAGATATGTCCATTTTTGCTTTAGATGCTGAAAGAAATTATAAAATGGACCGGTTTACATTCTCATCTAGCAGTTTAGTTTCTGTAAAGGAGTTGCTCTTATAGTAGCTATGAATCCTATAACATACTGAAATATTTCTAACAGTAAAAATAAGCCTATGAAATAAATTCTGTAACAGAACGGCCACTTTAGTTTAAGTATTTTATTTATCAGCTCCACCATGGAGAATGATTACATGTTCTTAAATTACCATTTCTTTTAAAAAAAAACATTATTATATTCTAAAGGCAGACTTCTTTACCACCCCCAGACCTTTACAAACAGATGCAAGAAGGATAAGTGTTGGATTACTTACTCTCAGTTCTGCTGGAAATCAATACAGAAGGTCTATTTGTTGATCTTTCCTCCCCCAACATACAAAAAAGCCCAGTGTTGGCAAGAAACTGTATTATTCTAGCCAATACTACCAAAAAAAGTGAATCGAAACAGAAAAAAAAAAAAAAAAAAAAAAAAAAAAAAAAAAAAAAAAAAAAAAGAAAAGAGAAAGCACCATTTTCTATCTGGTTTGAGTTAGCAGGAAATGTGGCATGCAGTGTATACTGTATCAGGTCTGAGAACCTTGTACCTCAGAGCAGCATGAAATCTTTTGCCAGCATTAATTAAATTATCAAATTGTTGCTTTTAACTAAGTATTTGTTACTTACAATTCCTTAATGTTTGCTTTTTAAAATAGTTATTTACATTTATACAAATACACTTTAAACAGCCTAAAGTGGGTTTATTGGACTCACAGAAAGAAAGGACAAAATAAAATGGCACTGTTTTATTTAAAATACAGAATTTCCTGTGAGTTAATTATGTGAAATATGGTCACTTTGCACTATATTTCAAGTTGTTCTGGACTTACTGTATAGCTAGATAACTATGGGAGGCTGTCCCTGGAGCAGAGGATCCTGACACATGACTTTTCTACCTCACTTTGTTTAAATGAAAGAATTCAGCACAAGATTGCATTGTGAACTTTTGAATCAACACACACACACCTCTGTCCAAATGCAATCCTTACCCATTGCAACAACTATTATGAAGGTATTGCTCTTCCTGATCAAATGGATGAGTCTACATACTGTGGTTTTCTTACAGAAAGGCAATTTCCAGTTTGGACTTGTGGAATACCAGTAAACCACCTGAGCTGCACATGGCATTCATTTGGTGGATATGTAAAGAACAGGGACCAAACTGCATTTAAGTATAGCACCTGCTTAGTTCTCTGTTATCGGCCAACTATCCCCAAACTACAGGGCAGTAAAAAGCTGAAAAAGGAGTGTTTCTCCTGGAATATATGATTTTTCAAATGCTTTAATTTCTCAATGAAAACAAATTATTAATATTAGTGCAAATATAAAAATAACTATCCAATCCAGTCTTTCTTACTCTATGAAATACAAAATAACTCTGTTTTGAATGTAACAGCAGCAAGCACATTTTCATAGACTAAAGGAGTGCTTCCAAAATAGTCCAAGAATCAACTGGAACAGCAGAAAACCACAACTGTAACAATTCAACTCAATTCTAAGCACAGCTTTCAGCCAACACGGAAGTAAATAAATTGTAGCCAGGCTTTTAGTTGTCTAACAAGCAAATTTGCATAGGCATGTAGGACAAAATTCACAGGAGGAAATTTCTGACCAAACTGACATAAGACTTTGCAATGCTATGTCAGCCAGAGCTATAGTTCATATACTACAGCACTAAGAAATTATACCCTGAACTACTGCATATGCAGCTCTCAATTTTGTATTTGCATTTGTTTTAGACCCATAAGAGACTTCCAGATTCTGTAGTAAAATAAAAAGTGATTAAAATCCTTAAAGCTCTGAAATTTGATATCAAAAAGTAGTGAAGTAACAAATAATATCACCTACATTTCTTATTGTATTCATAATAAAAGATAATAAAATGTTATGAACATGATCTCCATATATTTTTATTCACTGTGGAACTACATCAATTATGATAATAAAATGTTATTAACATGATCTCCATAAATTTTTATTCACTGTGGAACTACATCAATTATTTGATATTGTATCCTGTCTAAATTTAAAGTTTCTTCACATATTTACATAGAATACTTGAAGATTATCCAAAATTTGCTTTGCTTACCTTTCAGTAAAAAGTGACTAAAAAAACACAAAGTACTTGAAGTTGTCTGAGAGAAAAAAGGACAGGCTTCTTTCATAAACTATACTTACTGTTATGTCAAGTGACCTTCAGCAAAAGATTCTGGTTTTTACTGATAGTTTTTAATGGTGAACAGAAGAGAAACATGCCTCAGGAAGGCATGTACACTGTACGGGAAAGAATAAAAATTTGAAAGCCATCTCTAGTATTGTGCTGAATTCTTCCTACCTTTTCGATTAACATTTGTTCCATTGCATGTTTTGATGATTTACAGATGATCAATCCCTGATCAAGTTTTGATCAGAAAGAATGATAGGAAAAATTTACTACGTCTTATGTTATTGGGATTAATGATAAAACTATATCTTTTTTTTTCAATTAACATTTCCTCCAAGCTTATGAAATACTGGCAATTTCTCCTTGCTCCTTCAGCCATAATCTAAAATATTATGGATTGCAGATCTTGTGCTGCTATGAGCATTACAAGTCATATTTTCCATTGCTTTTCAGTTTACTCTGGTAAGTGAACAAATCATATATAAATCATCCATAAATCATCTGTAAGAATCTTTTAAAAGAATCTAAATAAATCTCTAATGACAAATTGAAACCTTTAAATTAAGTTAAAATATCACGCACTTAAAACTAAAAGCATTAGGATTAAACTGGTTTTCAGAATAGAAATCAAAGGGATGAAGCAATATCTTCCAGCCTCATTTATTTTTATATGGTACATTTCCCTTGCCATTACATAAACTGGGGAAAAAAAAGAAAAAAAAAGAAAAAAAAAAAAAAAAAAAAAAAACAAAAACTTTCA
Organism: Athene cunicularia; assembly: GCF_003259725.1. Classification (NCBI taxonomy): domain Eukaryota; kingdom Metazoa; phylum Chordata; class Aves; order Strigiformes; family Strigidae; genus Athene; species Athene cunicularia. The sequence goes on from NW_020799145.1 coordinate 3,276,397, forward strand.
CATTTTGGGGAAAATTAGTTCTTTACAATGAACTCAAAAAGTAAAGGCATTTGGCATTTAATAGTACAACCAGGTTTTGGACAGAAGCACAACACTCAACAATTTGCTACCAAAAAGCAGAAAAAACCCTCAGATTATTTAATTTGCTTTGGTTGTGTGTTTCACAAGCGTCCACTGGATGGACCCCTTAGCACTCTCTGGTTTTCATTTCCTTGAGCACCGTTTTACCATGTTGTAGCTGCGTGAGGCAAGTTCCACTGCCTCAGGAAACCTTGCTGAGAACAGATGAAAAGATCTGCATTTGTGTTCCACAGGTTTGCGAGTGCAATGTGTCCTCCCAAAACAATGAACTTCAGTTTCCTGTACAAGAGAGTGGCTGATAATGTGCAAGTATAAAAGACGGTACAACAGCTATATGTAACACCCACAACAAAAAACCCCTGAAACTTCATGGAGTATACTGGAAAAAAAAAAAAAAAAAAAAAAAAAAAAAAAAAGGTTAGATTCTGGCACTTCCATCCTCTTATAATGCACTACAGCAAGTGACAGACACAGTCCTAACACTAAGTGATCCATCCTCCTTGGAAACCTTGTAAAGGCAACACTGAGAAGAAAAATCAGGAACAGAGACATGTTGAAAATACTCAGCGTTTGGAAGTCAAGAATGATAAAAAGGAGAGGTGTTGGTCAGTATGCACATTGGTCCTTGCAGCAGTTCAAGTTTGCAGTTGTGGACTCATGGTACTTTTAACAGCAAGTTGATCCTAAAACAGGCAGCCCTGCTCACTCCTTTCTTTAATTACCTCTAGCGATGGTGTTACTGCAGGATATGTCAGATCAAAGAGCTGATTACATTGAATTTGTCTGATGTATTGGTTTTAGATCAGATGGTAAAATCTGTGATTGTATGTTCTCTACAATTTAACACAAGACAGGGTTTGCAGTGCAACACAAATACACATCCTGTCTTGAAAAGCTAACGCCTTTTTTATTTCTCTATTTGGTTGTATTTTTAGCAGTATTCCTAAAGAGATTTTATTGCAAAGCCCTACCACCTGATAAAATCACCTACATGTGTTATAAAATTCCTGGATGGCTCTGAAAAATTTCCTAAAATGTCTCAGATTTCTGGTCTATATCCCATAAAGCAGTATGAAATAACTTAATTATTCCTTTTTGTGTCAGCTAATTCTGTTAAATACCAGACAACTAAACAACATTTACAAATAAAGGCATCATAAAAATAATGGAGATAATCAGCTGATTCTGTCACCAGTCACAGATTCTTTCTCTTGGGAAACCATCTTACATCCCTTACTCATATGAAACTATTGATGTCTTAGAATTATTCTACAGAATGTTGTAATGTCACTATAGCATTCAACATTTAGACTGGTTTTTTTTCAGTCTTCATTGTTTCAATACATTACAGTTACTGTCTGATATGTTGAATGTGTCACTCTGCTTGCACCATAAGGATATGTACCTTTTTTTTTTTCTTTTTCCCCAGAAATGAAGGATGGCAGCTATGGTATACAGAAGGCTGATAGTTTTATACCACACTGGACATATAAATGGTCAGAATTACATCACTGCAAACTAAAATCAGAATCACTTATAGCAGCTGGAATTAACCAGCTGAAAGTACTGTCTTACACTGTCTTTAGAAAGTGATACCTTACTCTACTGAGACAATTTTAGGGATTTTAGTTAAAGCAAACTTCAACCTATTTTTAGCCAGCTGCCAGATTCCACAAAAACTGAGAAGAGCTCCCTGAATAGTCAGCTCAGGTACAGAGTTAGGCTGCACCTAGTTTATAACTCCTTGTTTAAGAGAGCAGATTACTTAGAGAATGAAATAAGATAACTGAAGATGGAAACAGGGTATCAGTGTTAATATAACACAAACACAAAACACAAAATCATGTCTACTTGCCTACAGCTGTGTCAATGTGTATTGAATACAAACTCAGGCAATGTCTTTATCTACACATAGACAGAATAACTGGAGCAACAGTGTTGAGACTTGATAAAATCCTTTACTTTCCAATGTGAAATAGGGAGTCTTTAGAATAAATCAGGACTATGTGCCAGAGGTTCACAGACAGAACAAAAGCAGAGAAGGTCCAAGAGTGGGATGCAAGATATGTGATTGTGAATACTGTCCTCTCTGGAATAATGTGCTTGTTCTGCTAAAAGGCTTAAATACCCATTTTACTGCAAGAGGCTGATACAATACTTGCAGCTAGGACATTTTTAAGGAGCATAAGGTCAGCTGAACACCTATTCTATGTTTTTGTAGGCCTGGGTCTGTTGTGGCCCTAGTTATAAATATAATGTTATATAAATAACGTTACATACAGCTATGAAAGTTTCACATATTTAAGCTTATAATCAGATAGTGGAACAAAGTACAGAGACATTGTGTGCAAGCTGTCATCACAATAGCCATTAGTTAACAAAACAGGGTGCTTAATTTTCTCTCTCTCACAGGTTTTTTTTTTGGTTTTTTTTTTTTTTTTTAATTGGTCTGTCATGGTGGGCATAGTAATGTGTTGTAAATAATTAGACTGGACTAGACTAGACTAGAATATTTCAGTTGGAAGGGACGTAAACCAGTCATCTAGTACAACTGCATGACCACATCTGAGCTGACCAAAAATCGAAGCATGTTATTAAGGATCTTGTCCAAATACCTCTTAAACACTGACAAGCTTGGGGCATCAACCACCTCTCCAAGAAGCCTGTTCCAGGGTTTGACCACTCTCTCAGTAAAGAATTGTTTCCCAATACCTAGTTTGAACTTCATCTGATGCAGCCTTGAGTCATTCCCACATGTCCTGTTACTGGAAGTGCCAAGGCAGTTAAATATTTAAGACATATAGTACAATTATGTTTCTACTTCAGACAAAAACAATCCCCAATTTGATTTGCACAGCCACTGGAGTGTTAATATACCACAGCCCTGGTAGAGGAACCTCCCTCCTCCTGATCAGCTGAAAATGTGTATCACATAAACACGAGATCCGCAAGCTCAACTAATACTGATACTAGTTTGAGAAACTGGAAATGTACTCTAATTCATATATAGTGTTGCCTGTGCTTTTCTCAGCTTGTAGTTATATTAAAGTTGTAGCCTTAAAGCCCAGTAAATGGAGCATGCAGATGCTTGTAATAGGACACAGATTTTGTGTTAAACTAACAATGCAAGCCTTAGGACTTGTCTGGATTCACTTTGGCCTACCTGGAGTTCTGCTTTTGTTTGTTTTATTCTATGAGCACTTACCTAATACTTTTGATAATTATCTAGTATTAAGTAATAGGTGACTAATACCTATTATTGCATTATACTTTACCTTTTGCTTAGGATTGCACTGCTGTGTATTGTAATGCCTACAGTCACACTCAAGTTGCAGCCTACTGTAACAAATTGATGCCTTTGGGAACTAAGAGATGGCACTGGGAGGAAATGATTTTCTGTAGAATGAAATATCTATGACCTTATAATAAAACATAGCATTGAGGACTAGAGAAATCAAGTTATGGTAGAGGCCTAGCTACAGAATGCTAGTGGGGTACTTGGGCTATAAGCAACTCATCAGTCTATTACTGGTCATTAGAGGAGTGCAGTCTTGGGAGCTGCATAAAACCAGTCTTGGTGGTAACAGAACAAAGATCAAGTATCCAACATACATAAACCACATAATACAGTAAATTTTGATGTACCCAGGACTTGTGGGCTGATGAAGAAAGAGCTATGTGTGACATACGTTAACAAGCATATAAAAGTGATTCTGAACAGATCCTGGAGTGAGAAGAAAGAAATCATCATCAACAATATTTTACTCCTGCTATCAGGAGGAGGAAGAATCCCCACAATCAGTATCATGCTCCTCTCAGTGACAGGCTCAAGATGTGGTCCCCAAACTGAAGCCATTAATGCTTCATACTCAGAGGGTCAGTGGAAAGTTTAGCATCCAATCAAAGAAAGAGGTAGACACTAGAAAGTTTGCTTATATCTGTTTTAACTGTACATAGTCTGAATTATAAGTGGTGATATATATTTAAATAGACTAATACTAATTCTTGATTAAGAATTTACTTGCACCATTAACATTTTACTTAGACTAACAGTAGATTCTTGGCTTTGCAAGTCAGTTATGTTCTTTAGCTCACAACTGCAGAATTTCTGCAACTAAATTATGGATATTCAAATTAGTCTGTAACTTGAGTACAACAAATCGGTAATAAAATACCCACACATATGTATAGGCATAAAACCACATTATATGTCCCAGGAAACTTCATCTTGAAAAAGACAGCTTAGAAGAATGGAACTGATAACAACGGTATACCGTGCTATACTAATATATTCTTGACTTTTTTGTTAAAAAATTGGACTGTGTCCATGTCCTTGAAAACAGTTAAATAAGCCTTTGTTTTTAGAAATTGGTTCCAGTAACTAAGTGGCAGAATTAGGTGTTTGATCTGTTTGTATTATCTGCAAAATAGAATTTAAAGTTTCCCTTATTGTTTTTGTCCTTCTAGATCTAGGCAGAAACAAACTGTCCATGCTGAATTTAAATAGCTCCCTACTCATCATGCTGCCTGTTTTGGATGTCCTTCTTGGGCATCTAATTTTAGCACACTATGCTGCAGTTAGCTTAAATGCTTCACTCAGAGCTCTGCATTCAACTCCAGAAGTGCTAGGTATTGCACTGATGTGAGGTTACTTCCACTTCTACTCATCTTTACAAAGGTTTAGCTCTTTAACCAGAAAGTTTTGAGCTGTTCAGTGGTTCCAGTAAACTACTGGCACAACAAAGCCCTCCAACTTTCTCACAGGCCCCTGGAATAGCCACAAAGGACAATGATGATCTGCATTTTCTGTGTAATGAGGACTAAATATGAATCATTTAGAAATGCTTTGCACTTTTCTGATTTGGGTTGTACATAGTTCATGAATCACTTATCTGATGGATAGCCAAGAATAGAAATATTTCTCAAAACATAAACTCTATTGCGACTAAAAACTGCTAGATAAAATTACAAAGTTTTTCAAGAGGTAAAATAGATAGTAATCTTCTTTACAAGTTCATAATGTTATTTCTTAGATAACCCGTATTTGTACCTAAAGTCACAGAAGACCCAGTCCTGAACTTGCAAGGGACAGAAAGGATAACAAGAAGGGCTTCTAAAGGTATGTCAGCCAGAAAAGGAACATCAAAGAAAGTGTAACCCTGTTGATGAAGACGAATGGCAAACTGGTAATGATGGACAATAAGAAGGCTGAGGTATTTGACAACAGTTGTGCCTCAGTCTTCCCTGGCAATCTCTCTTCCCACACCTCTCAAGTGGATGGACCATAAGGCAGGGATTGGGGGAGTAGTCTCTCCCACTGTAAGAGAATATTGGGTACCTGAGGAACCTGAACATACAGAAGTCTATAGGACCTCATAAGATGCATCCCAAAGTCTTGAAGGAATTGTCTGGTGTAGTTGCCAAGCCACTCTCCATGATACTTGAAGAGTCATGGCAGTCAGGTAAAGTCCCTGGAGACTGGAAAAGGGGAACCATTGCACCCATTTTTTAAAAGAGTAGAAAGAAGGACTCTGGGAACTACCGACCTGTCAGCCTCACCTCTGTGCCTGGGAAGATGATGAAACAGATCCTCCTAGAAGCTATGCTAAGTCAAATGGAGGACAGGAAGGTGATTCAAGACAGCCAGCATGGCTTCATCAAGGGCAAGTCTTGCCTGAACAACACAGTAGCCTTCTATGATAAAGTGACTACATCAGTGGACAGGTGAAGAGCTGCTGATGTCATCTATCTGGACTTTTATAAGGCCTTTGATTCAGTTCCCCACAACACCCTTCTCTCTATATTGGAGAGGTAAGGATTTGATGGATGGATCACTTGGTGGATAAGGAATTGGCTGGATGGTCACATCCAGAGGGTAGTGGTCAATGGCTCAATGTCTGGATCGAGATCAGTGATAAGTGGCATCCTTCAGGGGTATGTATTGGAACCAGTACTGTTTAATAACTTCATTAACAACACAGACAGTGGGATCAAGGGCACCCTCAGCAAGTCTGAAGATGACACCAAGCTGAGTGATGCGGTTGACATGCCTGAAGGACAGGATGCCATTCAGAGGGACCTAGACAAGCTCAGCAAGTTCATCCATGTGAACCTCATGAAATTCAACAAGGCCAAGCGCAATGTCCTGCATCAGGGTTGGGGCAATCCTCAGTATCAATAGAGGCTGGGCGATGCGTGGATTGAGAGCAACCCTGTGGAGAGGGATTTGAGGCTATTGGTGGATGAAAAGCTGAACATGAGCCAGCAACGTGCACTTAGAGCCCAGAAAGCCAACTGTATCCTGGGCTGCATCAAGAGAAGTGTGGCCAGCAGGTTGACAGAGGGGATTCTGCTCTCTGCTCTGCTCCTGTAAGACCCCACCTGCAGTGTTGTGTTCAGCTCTGGGGCCGCCAACATAAGAAGGACATGGACCTGCTTGAGCAGTTCAGAGGAGGCCACAGAGATGATCAGGGGGCTGCTGAAGCACCTCCCCTGTGAGGACAGACTGAGAGAGTTGGGGTTGTTCAGCCTGGAGAAGAGAAGGCTCTGGGGAGACCTTATAGCAGCCTTCCAGTACTTAAGGAGGGCTTGTAAGAACGATGGGGACAGACCTTTTAGCAGGGCCTGTAGTGATAAGACAAGGGGTAATGGCTTTAAATTAAAAGAGAGTAGATTCAACCTGCGTATAAGGAAGAAATTTTTTACAATGAGGGTGGTGAAACACTGGAACAGTTTGCCCTGAGAGGTAGGATATGCCCCCTCCCTGGCAGTGTTCGAGGCCAGGTTGGACGGGGCTCTGAGCAACCTGATCTGGTTGAACATGTCCCTGCTCATGTCAGGGAGGTTGGAACTAGATTATCTTTAAGGTCGCTTCCAGATTCTGCAAAAACATACAAGAATAGGCATAGTGTAATTCAACTAACCTTATATTACTTACATGTTTGCAGCACTTAATCTTTTTTAGTACACATCCTCTTCATTTTCATTTCTGTTAATTTCCTTATACTGAAGCAATATACAGTAGAGACAAACTGATTAAGAAAGACATTCTAGTTCCTCTGCAAACATATTTTCTGAAGCTTATGATACTGAGAAAAAAAAAATCTGGCCTTCGTACATGCAGTTTCAGCTTTGAACTATGTGTCTCTCTTTAAATTAATAATCTGAGCACTATATAAGGACAAATACACACCAAATGCACACTTATAAATGAATACACTTTCAGCCGATCGAACTCAGTATATTTTATTATGCAACTAAAAGCCAGCTGTACTTAAAAAAAAGGAATTTGGCAAGCATGTGCTCCCTAATGAGGATAAATTGCTTCATTTTTCATAAATATATATCTTTATAATTAAGATATAGTTACCTGAAATGCTTTTCCTTTTTGCACTTTTCACTTTTTTAAGCTTCTAGACAAACAGGATTAAATAATCAGTGCTTGAATTTTCAAGTATTTGTATGCTCATTTCCAAGTAAACTGGAAAAACGTTGAAAACATTGCTTGAGAGCTACCAACATTGTCTTTGTTTTTGGATGGGGCCAAGCAGGTCCAGCTTTTTTTTCCAGAACAGCACTGATTTTCAGAGGTGAGGATATGCACTAACATAATTACAAAAGCTGAACCTTCAGGGTTATGTTAACAGATACATAAAAAGCAATTAAAGGCAGTAAAATGAGGTTAGCATTTCAGATTGCAAAGAGAGTAGCAAAGGGTGATGTTCAACAGTAAAGGCTGGTTCTGCTATGGGTGAAAGGCTAGATCAGGCTGGAAGCTGACTCTGCTGGTCTAGGGTTTCAGAGAGGATTAGCGTGCTTTGTTCAGCTAGTGAAAGACCTAGAATTAGACCGATGTGATCCATACTAATATTGTCTTCTTACAGATTTATAAATTTTTGTCATGTGTTGATAGGCCTAGGTTTAGATCTGGAAGTGGTTTCCTGACATGTGCTATTGCTAGTGTTTCCACGTACAGTGCTTGATGTACTAGGATTATAGTTCTATTAATCTAGGAAGAAGGTTTTGGACAGATGAGCTAGGGTTAGTGCTGCCTTACTGAGACCTGTTGTATGAGTTAGGATTAATATTGTTGTTTTGGTTGACCAGACCCATTTGACCTACAGTCATACCTGGATTCACAGGGATTTTGATTTGGGTTTTAAATATGGTGCCACCACGTGAAGTTTGGAGAAGAACTGGAATTTGAAACTCTGTAAATTGACAAGATAGGAATATGGCGAGATCCTGGGACAGCTTCCATCCTGCAGTGATTACTTAGGGAAATGGTGGTATCTTAGGTAGTAAGGCTCCAACCTACCTGAAGTTGGCACTTCAAATTCAAACTGTAAATGAAACAGAAATCAGTGGAAATAATGATTTTCTAGTGAGAAATGTTACGCCGCACAGAAATTGGAAGAAGGGGCTAGCCAATCACAGTAATTATAAAGATGCTGTGAGGCTGTGCAGGGTGGAAATCAGGAGGTCTAAAGCCCAGCTAGAAAATTAATCTGCTTCAGCAATCAAGAACAAGAAATGTTTCTATAAACTATGTGAGCAGCAAAAGAAAGACCAGGGAGAGACTCCATCACCTGCTAGACACAGGAGGAAACATGGTTACCAAGTGATGAGGAAAAGGCTGAGGTGCTTAATGCCTTCTTTGCCTCAGTCTTTAATAACAAGACTAGTGGTACTGAGGGAATCCAGCCTCCTCAGCCAGAAGACAGAGACTGGGAGAACAAACCCCTCATTCCAGGAGGAGACAGTCAGTGACCTGCTGTATCACACAGACACACACCAGTCTATGGGCCCAGACGGGATACACCCGAGGGTGCTGAAGGAGCTGGCTGGGGTGCTCGCCAAGCTGCTTTCCATCATTTACCAGCAGTCCTGGATGACCGGGGAGGTCCCAACAGATTGGGAATTGGCCAATGTGACTCTCATATATAAGAAGGGTCAGAAGGATGATCCGGGAAATTACAGGCCTGTCAGCTTGACTTCAGTGCCCGGGAAGCTGATGGAGCAGCTCATCCTGAGTACCATCACGCAACACATGAGGGACAACCAGATGCTCAGGCCCAGTCAGCATGGGTTTGTGAAAGGCAGGTCCTGCTTGACAAACCTGATCTCCTTCTACGACAGGGAGACCTGCTTATTGGGTGAGGGAAAGGCTGTGGATGTTGTCTACCTTGACTTCAGTAAGGCCTTTGTCACCATTTCCCACAGCATTCTCCTGGTGAAACTGGCTGCTCGAGGCTTGGATGGGCACACGCTTTGCTGGATAAAAACCTGTCTGGATGGCCGGGCCCAAAGAGTTGTGGTGAACGGACTTAAATCCGGTTGGCAGCTGGTCACAAGTGGTGTCCCCCAGGGCTCGGTGTTGGGGCCACTCCTGTTTAACATCTTTATTGATGATCTAGACGAGGGGATCGAGTGCACCCTCAGTCAGTTTGCGGGTGACCCCAAGTTGGGTGGGAGTGTTGATCTGCTCGAGGGCAGGGAGGCTCTGCAGAGAGACCTGGACAGGCTGGAGCCATGGGCTGAGCCCAACTGGGGGAGTGTCCATAAGGCCAAATGCCGGGGGCTGCCCTTGGGCCACAACAACCCCAGCAGCGCTACAGGCTTGGGGAGGAGTGGCTGGAGAGCTGCCAGTCAGAGAGGGACCTGGGAAGGCTGATTGACAGCCCGATGAACAGGAGCCAGCAGTGTGCCCAGGGGCCAAGGCGGCCAATGGCATCCTGGCTTGTGTCAGCAATGGCGTGGCCAGCAGGGACAGGGAAGGGATCTTACCCCTGGACTCAGCACTGGTGAGGCTGCACCTTGATGACTGGGTTCAGTTTTGGGCCCCTCACTCCAAAAAGGACATTGAATGACTCGAGCGTGTCCAGAGAAGGGCAATGAAGCTGGTGCAGGGTCTGGAGCACAGGTCGTACGAGGAGCGGCTGAGGGAACTGGGGGTGTTTAGTCTGGAGAAGAGGAGGCTGAGGGGAGACCTCATCGCCCTCTACAGCTCCCTGAAAGGAGGGTGCAGAGAGCTGGGGATGAGCCTCTTGAACCAAGTTACAAGCGATAGGACAAGAGGGAATGGCCTCAAGTTGCACCAGGGAAGGTTTAGATTGGATATTTAGAAGCATTTATTTCCAGAAGGGGTTGTTGGGCCTTGGAATGGGCTGCCCAGGGCAGTGGTAGAGTCCCCATCCCTGGAGGTGTTTCAGAGTTGGGCTGACATAGCGCTGAGGGATATGGTGTAGTTGCGAACTGTTAATGTTGGGTTTATGGTTGGAGTGGATGATCTTCAAGGTCTTTTCCAACCTAGACAATTCTGGGATTCTGTGAAATTATGGGATTCGGGGTCCATCTTAATTTTCCGGATTGATCTAGAGTTAGCAAATCCAGTTTGATGTAGCAAAGCCATCAGTCATGCAACTACCTTCCATAAAAAATTATGTTACATGTCTTGGAAAGGTACAGCCATTAAAAAGACATACAGAATATACTGTTGTATGATAATCTAAAAATAAAAAACTCCCTTTACCCCTCAACTTCTGCTCATTCAAAACCAACTATAATTTGCTAGCCTAAAAGTGATTCAAATTTTTCTGAAGCTTTAATTTGTGCTTGTGGAACACTGTACCTGAACTCATACAGTTGTTATTTTCTCTTTTTTTTCATCTGTTTTCTTCAGCCTTGAACAAGTCAACCCTTCTAGTCTTCCCAGACAGGTTCTCTATTCTGTAGACCATCCCAGAAGCAGTTTTCTGTACCTATTCCTAGTTAAACTACACTGTCCTGATGATGTTAAACAGTATTTTAGATAAGATTTCATATGAGATTTGTACAAATGGGGTCTCTATTTGAGTCCTTTTGCAAGTATGGAAAAACAGCTGTAGATTTATGGAGTAAAAATATTCCTTCCCAAACTTTGGAAACTTTTCTTGAGGGGTGTGAGAGACAAGGCTTCCATACATATTTTTTTTTGTTAATATAACCACTTAAAGATTATTTTCTGATTTGTTTGTGAAAAACTGTTGAAGTACACTTTTCTCTGCATTACCAGGAGTGAAGAATAATGCAGCAGTCCCCTGATACATTGATAAAATAGCAATTGTGCAATAAATTTACAATAGCTTACACCAAATAAATTGTTAAACTTTATTGAAAAATAACATTACCATTGGATATCACAACACCAATATAATTATATTTACCCTGATGTTTCTGCTATTAACCCATTTTTGTAGGTTTATTATTTTGCAATAAAAATTCTCGTTGTCATTATTTTTCACATAGTCTCAAATCAGAAATATTTTTCCACACTTCAGCCACCTCACTAACAAAAATACAGTTCGTCACAGTGTTGAAAGTGAGATGAGTTCTTTTAATTGATTATACATGAGTCAAATGGCATACCTAGAGATTTCAGAAACATGAAAGAGATCATAATTGATTTTAGAGTGATCAGTTCCATTCTATTTTGCAGGATGCAGTTCTTGAGTCTAAAGATCTGGAGTGATCTTTAAAACAGTTGGGAAACTGAAGCTGAAACCTCTGCCATTCTTCATGTCCCATACGTAATAAATCTAGCAGTAAAGTTCTGCTACTTCATTAATCCAATCTTAGTGAAATGAAAGGAGATGAACTATAGATTTGCCTCTTCTGAAATTCAATACAAACGCTCTATTGGTTTTCAAGGAGGAATTTTGTCAAAATCTAAGTCAAGACAGCTTTAAAAATATTCTACTGATTTTAAATGAGATTTTCTAGAAAGCTTGGTTCAGATGCAATATAGATTTTACTTTGCAATTAACAGGAGATTTCTATCACAACTGCCTAATTTATGATTCCCTGGAAAAGTTCAAGTAAAACAAATGGAAGACTTGTTTCATTATACTTTTATGAATTTTGTATGAGCTGCTTTCAGTTGCTAATCCTCCAGATTCAGTTACGGTATCAGAACAGTGTCTCTTCTACTTGTGCAATGTCAACAACAGTGACATGCACCCAGCTGGTAACACAGGATGCTCACCTGAAGCAAAAAATGTAGTAGAGCAATAAAAATCAATTATGTGAATCATACAGGTTCAGATGGAAATAGAAAGATGGGATTATAAGGAAAATTACTGGGTTTTATAAATTCTGCAGTTTAACAGTAGCTTACTGTAAAGTTCAAGTTTTATTCACATCAGGACTCTATTAATTGCTATCATACTTAGTTGTGTTGCTAGCATGAGCTAGCTCATAAGATCACCAGCTACAAATTCAAATAGCTTTAATTCTCACCAACACCTGAGCGATATTATTTGGAAACCCTTTCTTCCCCGCTTTGATTTAACCCACTGTCCTTGGGTCCGTCCCCTAGGTCGACCCACATAGCTACGTATCCCATGTACGGGGAGGGGTAAGGTGTTTCATGGGATGATGTAATTAGCATGATCATGACAGACCTCGTTAGCATATTGAGGGGTGTTAAATTTAATATGCATTTTGTGGATAATGAAGCAGAGGTCATTCACCAGACACATGGCCCTTGAAATCTGCCCTGGTGCCCCAGAGGAGAGCCGTCCTGTCTCCACAGGGCTCTCTCCCCAAGCTACATGGGGCAGCATTACCAGCTTTGACCTCCACAGAAAGCACCCTGCGACTCAGAGTTTTGTCTTGCAAGTGTTTGAGGCATTTCTTCAATCAGCCTCAACTTTTGCTTTCCCAGGCTGTTTGTCTTGGTTTCTCACAGGCCTGGTTTCTCGTATCTCACAATTAGTAACATTACTTGACATTTAAATTTCTCAAGCAGTTATTAAATAATTTAACATTTATCTGCCCTGCTATAGAGGACTGGTTTTATCATACACAGAGAATATTTCTCTATACTATAACTATAAACTATAGAACTATAAATACTGTATTTAGGGAGTGCAATACAGTTTGATCTGGACAAAATACCACAGAATTTATAATTGAAAACTTGAAAGAAAACATGTCTCATTACTCATTTCTGTAATGTAAGATTTGAAACCCAATTTTAATACTACAATTGTGGATAAAATCATTGCATTTCCATCAAAAAATCAACTGCTCTTACATGTTGTAGTATATCATACTGATATCTAAATTGAAATGAAAAATTCAAACTAAGAAGAAAATCTCAAATCATATATGGAGAAAAGGCTGTTATCTCAAGTGTTACTTTTCACTGTAAAAATTACTGACATCTGAAATAATTAAGGATGACAACGTTATTAACATGAATTAGCTAGCTTTTAAAAGACAAAAGCATATACTGAGATAAATTAATTCTTAAAGCAACTTTTCTAGAATCAGCAGAATTACAAGAGGAAACTGTGGACCTTTGACTTAGCTCTGGTTGGGGATTATTAGAATGATGCAATATCCTTACTTATTTTTACCTTTTCCACACTAGATACTGTATAAATTTATATAAATACACATTATATAAAGTATAATTTAAGGATACTTCACTGAGCCCTAAGTACTCCATGAACAGGTACAATGTATTAAAGAAACAGGCAGCATCTGCTCCAGACTGTATGGTCCTCAGGACAGGGACTTTTCTCACTGCAAATAAAAATAGACTACGCACTGATTATAGGTGACCCGTTTCATAAAGTGTTTCAAAACATTTCTTAGTCAGGGCAAAACACTCAGTGCTCTGTGTCCCTGAACACTTACCCTGCTTAGATAAGTCTCATTCCAGCTGCCATAGAACTCACACTTTCTAACACTTCAACCTTGCTGGCTGAAGAATCGTTACTACATATATAATCTTTAACAAGGCAGAGTTTTTAGCAGTTCTGTTTCTATCATAATAAAATAAATGTATATATGTTATGAACTTTTACTGTCACAACTTTTCTGTCTTTCATAGCTCTCTTTACATGATGGAAAGTACAGTCAGCTCTACATATAAGATACCATTCTTATGCATGCTTGCTGCATGATGTGCATTTGCTTTTGCTCTCTTCATCAAGTTTAAGTAAGGTTAATTAAGACAGCCAGCCTGGTTTTCTCTCTCAATATGTTTACACTGAAATAGTTACACTGACTTCATGGGAGTCAAGCGACACATTTCTAAATTCAGTTGATGGACAATTTCAATTTGCTTCTTCTCTTCCTTGTCTATGGAAGGCACATCAGCACATTTGAGCAAAACAGTAATGAAACATCCACAGAGGTTATTACATTGCCTACAAGTCATTAAAAGGCTCACTAGAAAAATAAGCCTGTAGAATGATTTCCTGTCTTTTCCTTCCTGGCTTGTTGCTCCACTTGCACAGCTACTCTTCAAAACCCAGTGGCACACGTTTCCCTCTTCTGCTGGCTTCTTTCTGCTTCCTTTGCTGTGTATTATGCTTCCATTCTTCTACCTCCTCCTCATGTGTCCTACACATTTGGCTCTTTGTCAAGCTCATCTCTGGCTCCTTCTGTCTATTCCCATGACTTCATCCACATTAAGGCCACTCAATCAAGAGGTCTCTTATTGACAAACATAAAATAAGACAAACTCCAGAAGTTTTAAGAATCCAGACAGAATTTCAAATACCTGAACAAACATACTCTCAAGCAAGTAATTTATTTATATGCTAAAGCATCCTACCCTTGGAAAATTATGAAAACGTGCAAAGGCCCTGTTGTAATAGCTCCCATATTTCACCCCATAATTTTAAATCTTTGACTATTTTATCTCGCAAAACACCCTGTTTGCATCAGTTTGCTTTTGAATGTCTCACCATAAAAAAAATCTCTTAAATTTAAAACAAACTCATGCTTACCATTATGTCATTCTCGATTTTCACTTCAAATTTTAATTTCTCATTCTTGTTCTAGTTTTCCTCTAAGACAACTAGCATTGTCTGATCTCCTAAAATCTCATTTCAATTTTTCTTTTTCTATGCACATTTATGTTTTTTTCCACTAATTTCAGGTTTTGTCTCCAATTAGATCTTTGCACTTTCCTTACTACTCCTATGTTTTACTTTCATATTCTTGACAGCTTTCTTCTCTGTCCTGACCATTCCAGTAATTTTTCTGCTACTGTTACCCCAGTCCATCATGTATACTATGCTGCTCAGTCAGTTTCTCCTTTAATTTCCTCACCAGCCACCAGCATAACAATATCCCAAAGAGGATGCTAGTGCTTTCTAAATAACTAGCTTTCTTTTCCTCTAACCTCCTCAATAACTGCCCCTCTTCACATCCTCTTTCAGACTCTTAGTCGAAAACTTTTAGACACTTTTATTTTCTTGATATTCTAGTCTCTAGTCCATACTGTGCATTATGAAACTGGCCATGTGTAATCCCTCCATTGCAAAGTGCTCTTTCTCATTGGTAACTCCCATGCCAGCAACCTGATCTGCTTTTCTTTACAATGCCAGCTAGACAACATATTTCCAGGCATAGTGTAACAAACTGCTCCTCTTTCATCTTCTTTCTCCAAATCAAAAAATATCTTCTGTTCTAGGAACTCCATCCTGCACTTTCCATAAAGTCTCCCTAGCACAAACTGATACTATTCTCCCAAATGTGGTAAAACATAATCCATTTCAGAATTCTTTCTGATCTTTTTTCCCCATTGCAAAAGACAGACAGGTTTTACTACTTGCTTCAACAGAAGGGCTGTATTTGGATTATGAGATTCTATTTCTTTAGCATAGAGCTGGAGTGTAACTAAGATAAAGCTGAAGATTATGGCTTGATTTATCCTTTTTTTCAGATAGGATATTAAACCACATTCTTACTATATTCTTCTGTGTTAAATAGTCATTGAATGTTTCAGTGAACCCAAGAAGGCTGGGAGGTGGTGTGCACTACATCCTTTCTGTAGTCTGAGCCTGCGTTACCACCAACAAACTGAAAATAAAATTCTGAATTTGTGTAAGTGGCAATTCGGTGACATGCTGTGACAGCAGCAGTGAAGAAGGTTGTGTGGCATCACAAGAGCAGAGATAGATTAGCAAGGAGGAGAAGGAAAGGAACAGATTTGCAAAATAATTCACAAACTTTTAATTGTTCAGCTGCCTTTGCACATGCTCAATACGCCAAAATCAAGCCTTAAGTTTAACTTCCTCAAAAGTACAGTGGGAGTTCTCAGACCTGAAAGTAAAATACAGGAATCTTTGCTAACATGCTGTGTCATAAAAGCTGTACAAGTGGCCTCTACAGATGCCTCTGTATGGATGAAGAAACAGTTACCAGACAACAGCAGGATGAAGGAAAAATACATGCCAGAAACAACATCTGAAAGCCTCCCAACAATTCATAGTGATTTTGGATCAAAAACTGGTAAGCTCAGGAGACTGAGGAGCTGCTGAACCTGCCCAAGGCCTCCAGCACCCTCTGGCAGCCATGGCAGATGATGTAACCCACAACACATCCAAGCAGGCAGTGGCTGCTATAGGTGCGCAAAGGCTACAGGGCAGTATATGTAAAGCACACCTGCTGAAATGAAAGACCCCATATGTGACCGTGTACAGCTGCCTAGAAGCCCCTGGAGTGTGGGTATGAGCCCCTGTTCCCAAGTGAACTGCTGGGATAGGCCCTTCTGCTGCTGCTCCAGCCGGGCGACCACACATGTGTGCACTGCGTGAGGCAGTAACGGCATATACAGTGCAAACAGATATCTGCAATGAATAACAGCCCAATTAATAAGCAGTGTTCTAATGACCATAGTTGTGATCTGTTTTTTCCCCTGATCCCTGTGATCAGTTTATCCCCTGTCAGTGATATTTACAACACCCAGTACAAAAAAGCCACAAAAATACATAGGTGTTACCTGGATCTTGTAAACATGTATTTTAATCCAGTTACCTGAAGTGCTAAGGCTTGGACAACCAACCCAAGCCAGTTGACCTGTAGATGAATCCTGTATATTTTATAACTGAAAACCACTGTGCTAGTAGGTATTGTACTAAGTTATAACAACACACTTATGCTGATGTAAAAAGTGCTAAAGCATTGAAATACTGAAGCCCGAACAACAGGCTCCAAGTTGAAGCTGCTAACTTAGTCTCTAATCTTTAACAAAGTATGTAAACTCGCTAGTGAAAGATGCAGCTTAGACAAAATATAATCAGTAGTGAGGAGAGAATGTCTCCACCTTCCCTTGTTTAGCCTTGTTCAAGGCTGAGAACCCAAGTATCTGGCCTTGTCAGAAACTCCCTTGGTTTCCCCCCCCCAAGCCCTGGCCAGGCTTTGGGTGGAATCCAACAGGAGAATGAAACCAGAAATTTTCCACTCAAAACAAAGGTGCCGGCTATTCTGGCCTGTCCATCTCTGGTCTATAGGGCTGGGCCCGTTTGCAGTGACTTTGGCAGCCTCACCTATGCGTGGACGCACCGCGTAGGATTTCCCCCTTGCCGGGACAGGCTCTGCAAACCCTCGCTGTAACCGGGGCTGCCCAGCCACTGCGGGGCTGGGTGATGGTAATATATGCAAGTGGTGATGTATTTTTCTTAATCTCCATTCTCTCTCTCGTGTAGTAATGATATGATGCATTACCCTGTATTCTCCTGTTTGTTGCTTTAAGTGCACTATTCTGCTTTTTCTTACTGCATGTTTTCTGTATTACACTGTTACATTACTTGGTTATCACGAATAAAATACGCCTGCTCTTTTCACTCTGGTGTCTGAGTTTAATTGGTATCCTTAATCAGCAAAACACTGCCAAAGACAGCAAAGGTTAGACAACAGAGCTGCTCAGAATCCCTCCCAAAGGCATCCATTACTGCATCTCCTGGTTTTCTAGTGAGCCTTGTATCAGATACATTTTTATAGTGTTTTACCATTATCCATGTGTACTGTTTTTGGATGGGATGGAGTGAATTTTCTTCCAAGTCACTGGTTCGGTGTTTTGGATTTGTGAACAATATGATGTTGAACACAGGGATGTTTTAGCTATTGCTGAACAGTGCTTACACAGGATCAGGAATTTTTCAGTTTTTCACACTGCAGCAACTGGGTTGGGGGTGCGCAAGAAGCTGGAAAGGGACCCAGCTGGGTCAGGTGATCCTACTGATATCCCAGACCATACAATGTCATGCTCAGCAATACAAGCTGTGGGAAGAAGAAGGGTGGGACATTAGGAGTTATGGTCCTTGTCTTCCGAAGTAACGTTTATATGTGATGAAGCTCTGGTTTCCTGGAAATGGCTATCTGCTAGATGATGCAAAGTACTGAATCAATTCCTTATTTTCCTTTTCTTGAGCACACAGCTTTCGATTTACCTGTTAAACTATCTTTATCTTGACCCACAACTTCTCACTTTGCCCTTCTGCTTCTCTTTCTCCATCCTGCTGTGAGGGAGTGACCAAGCGGCTGTGCGGGACTGCGGGAATACAATGGAAGATCGGCAAGAAGGACTGCAAAGACACTCAAGTGACTTGCAGCTGGGGTGCCGATAAAAAAACATGTATCACACTAATTGTTTAGGTCTGTGTGCTTGATGGGTAGAATATTTGCGCTTAGATAAAACAGGCCTGTGAGAGACTCAGAGGCACCTTATTGAACATCTTTGAGATTCCTTCCTGGATGTGGGAAAGATCAAAGTGCAGTGGCAGTGGAAAAGTACGCCTGTGAAAACCCCGGATATATACAGCCAAAAGCAGCAGGCCCAAGATCTGTTCTTGCTCCTCCTTTTCCTGAGTAACAAGGCCCGAGCTCTGCAGTGCCTGCATCCCCGCTCGTGTGCCTCTGCCCGAGTGTTGCTGCAGAAATCCCTCGGGTCGTGAGGTAACGAGAATAAATTTACTCTTTGCATTTCATCCGTGAATTTGTGGTTGTTCCTGCATCCTGCCTGTGCCAGCTCACACAGGGGCTCAGCTGCATACCAGGGCTAGCCCACAATAGTGTGGTAAACCCACGTTGTTCTGATGTCAATTTGCAGAATTACCCAATCTAGAAAAATATAGAAAGACACACCCATACTGGATTTGAAGTATAAGCGAGGCTTGCCTTCCCTTGTCTCGCCCCATGTTTTCGCCTATCTAATACAGCAGGCGCAGCCAGACTTAACCGGTATTTTTCGGTTAGAGCTAAATCTGGCTGGGCCGAGATGTTTTGTCTTCGGAAGTGCCAGGGCTTCGCTGGCGGACACCGCTCTCCCGGCCGCCTAGGGATGCTCGGCTGTTCTGACGGCTGCCAGCCGGCGGGCCGGGCTAGG
>NW_020799145.1:3295695-3379560 GCF_003259725.1 Athene cunicularia
GGCGTGTCACGGTGGCGGCGGGGGCTGCTGGCAGCCCCGGGGGGCGCTTCATCCGGAGCGGAGCCCGGCGTTACGCTTTCTGTGAGCGGGCTCTTCCCCTCCGGTGCCGGGTAGGTCTCGATCCGAATAGGTTGCCTCAGGCTGTGCCTTTGTTGTTGGAGGGGTTAACCTTTCAAGCTGCACGGTACTCAGTGCTCGAGTTGTTAAGCGAGGCAGAACTGTTACCTGACTACGAGGGTGTCGGATGTGTGGTGTATTTCGGCGAGCGTGGCACTTCAGATTCACCTTACAACAGATGAGTGTTGCAGTGTTCACCTACACGGAGTAATGCAAGGCGCTAACATTTCTGCCTCAAAAGAGATGAAGTGTGTATCTTTCCAAGAAAGGGGAAAAAAGTAACAAATAGAAATATAACTATGGCTAGGAGGTAAGCATTAGTGGCTAGATGCTAAGCCTAGATTGTGAACCATTAGCAAACTAGTAGACTTTTGTGTTCTACAGATTGGTGACAGTGAGCATTTGTGAGGATGTGTCTGCCAAGTCAATTACCATCTCATGTTTCTCTGAAGGGACCAAATCAAGGAACATCAGTCTTGAAGTTGTGTGTGACCTGTTTAGCTTTGTGCTGTGCCAGCACACCTCTTTCAGTGGAGAGCTTGATGTGAGGTGCAAGGCTTACACCAGCAACAGGGGAGATCAGCCTGTAATGAGTTGTGCTTTTCTACATAGTCTGTCAGTGGCCAGACCAATCAGCTTGAACACTTTAGTGAGCAGATTTCTTGCTTAAGAAGGCAGAATAGGGAAATACTATAGCAGAAATTGCCTACGTGAGCAGCATTTGTGAGCTTAGTGCTTAGTTTATCCAGTTTAGGATACAGTTGGGATCGTGTTCAGTGAAGAGTTAAGGAGTTCTCTTTTATAGCTTCACTCACCATTTATGTCTGTTTTCTTGCAATTACTATAATTAATTCTGAAGTATCCATGATGGTTATGGATTGCTTCTCCAATCCCATGGTGGTCGTAAGTAGAAAAAAGGTTGGAAGGATTGCTCTTGCACAAGTGAAACTGGATGTTGAGAGGCATGAGCAGAGGAAACTGTAAACAACTTCAGCTCTCTCAGGGCTGTGCTAAAGAATAAAAAAGGGCATCTCAGTTAAATGTGAGGTGAATAGAAAGCAGTATACTGAGGTGAAAACATCTATTTCTGCATGTGTTGGAAGAACCATTATCTAGTGCAAACTCTTCCTATATTATCTAGTTGTCTCTTAGTGTGGTTAAATCTCTACAGTCTGCTAGTAGAGCTGTGATCTTGCTACTGAGCACTGCTTACTTGTTGTCTTTCTGGGATCTTCTAGAAATGTGTGGACCTTGCAAGTGGTGTGTACCAGAAGACTGGCTAAATAACCTCCTTTTTTCTAAAAATGGGAGTTGTTTGAAGTTGTAAGGATACAGACACCGGAGTCACCATTTATGGACTGAATTTCAACAACTTAATGTTCTTAGCTTGCCACAGAGAACAGCTTCAACTAACATTTTGATCTAGAGCCATTATTTTGCAGTTCTGTAGGAGTGTCCATGCCCAGTTATTGTAGTTTATATGGTATACTGTTATTTGCTCTTGTCTGATCTTCAAACACAAATGCAGGATGTTAAGTGGGCAGTACTTCACCCTCCTGTTCTTGAGGATTAAAATACCCTAGAACTACTGATGAAAACCTAGTGTTGTGATTAATGTAGTACTTTGTATTACTATTTTTTTCTTGCAAAACCAGGAAAAGTGCTACTCTTTTGAACAGACTGGTTTCTGGTTTTTAACTCTTACTTCCTGGAGGACCTACCATTCACACACGGCACTGAAGAGTGAGCATGGTAGTATTACTCTGTCACTTGGTCTTGTCTGTGAGGCATCCTGGACTCTGGGATCCACATTTCTGCAGAGCTGAACTATTGTCTATCAGCCAGAGAAGCCATTCTGTAGGTTGAGGCAGAACTTTATGAGGAAAGGGAATAGCAGTGTATGCATAGTTCTTTAATGTGGTGCAGTAACTGAGTCTGCAGTTAGCCAGAGAAGTCTACTGAACATAGAAGCCTGCAGTGATGTCTTTTAATTTCCTTGTTGAAGAAGTTCGATTGTTGGCTGGAAGGAGTTTCTTGGAGGGATATAAATATTTCCTTATGCTGGAATAAATCGTATCTTAACCTTGCTCTGCCATAGACTACTCCCATCTAGTGCTTTATCTGCCTTGTTACCTGTTAACTCTGAGTAAACTCAGTAATTACAATGCATTGTGTGGAGTTCTTCTAAAATTCAGAAATGCAAGACAAGACCATCTGTCTCCTGGCAGCATACTCTCTGTCCTAATTGGAAAACCTATATAGCACGTCTTGATGAGTTCTCAATTTCATTCATGAAAGTGAAGGAGATATTGCAGAAGACAAATTTTTGGCATCTTGACCTACCAGAGTAGATTTTCTACAGGACCAAGCTATAGTCATTGTGGTGTTTCTAGCTTTCAGTTACAGTGTTGGAGAAATTGAGCAGTAAAAATACATTGAAGTTTATTTAAGTTTGAAAACTTGCCAGAGATCTTAAGGTTGTCTGGAAGACTGTAGGGGTATTAATACCTACTTACATATCTGTCATCGTTTAAACCTGGTTGGCAGCCAAACACTATGCAGCCCCTCACTCACCCCTTCCCCCTCAGGATTGGAAAGGAGAACATAAAGCAAAAGGGTTAGGAATTGATACAAGAACAGGGAGGAATGACTCGCCCATCATGAGCAAAAGACAGGCTCCCTGGGGGAGGAAAAATAACATTAATTTAATTCAAACATTAACAGCAACAACATTTAACAGAGTAGGATAGTGAGAAGTATAATGACATATTAAAAATACCTTCCCCCATGCCTCCTTTCTTCCCAGGCTCTGCCTTTTTCCTGATTTCTTTACCTCCTCCCCTCAGTGGTGCAGGAGGGCATGGAATGGGGGTTTGTGATCAGTTCCATTGTCTCTACCATTCTTTCCTCCTTAGGAGGAGGATGCTTCACGCTCTTTCACTGCTCCAGTGTGGGATCCCTCTCATGGGAGACAGTCCTTTACAAACTTTGTTCGATATGAGTCCTTCCCATGGGCTGCAACTCTTCTTGTGCTGCTCCAGTGTGGAACTGAACTACAACAGTGGGGGCTTCCTGGCTTTCTTTGGGTGCAGCCACCTGCTCCACAGGCTGCAGGTGGCGATCTGCTCCACCATAGGCCTCTATGGGCTGCAGGGGGGGAGTGACCCTGCCCTTTCACTGTGAGCTGCAGGGGAGTCTGTTCTGGTGCACCTCCCCTGCCTTCTGCTTTCTTCCACTGACCTTGGTGTTTGCAGAGGTGTGGCAACTCCTCCTCACAAGTCCCACTTCTTCCAGGTTCTCCTTCTTAAATATGTCATCACAGAAGCATGGTCACCATGGTTGATTGCTTCAGCCTTGGCCAGGCGTGGATCTGACTTGGAGCTGGGGGAGCTTCCAGAAACTTTTCATGTGAGCCACCTCTATAGCCCCCTCCCCTGCTACCAAAAACCCAGCCACACACGCAAACCCAACACAATTTTACATAGAACTAAGTGTGCACACTGTTGTATGTAAAAGTCTTGTGTTGCCATCTTTCATCATCCTCTCCCATCCTGTTGGAATTTGAATTCAGTGAAAGCTTGTAAGTGGCTATTGTTACTAAAGAAACAATCATCTCAAGTGGCTTTTCCATAATGCTTACCAGGGTCAGGGAAGAAGGACATTGGAGCCCGAACATTTGATATACATTCTGGTATATGTAAGAGGCAGTGACTGAAGTTGCTTTTGAAGTCATTAATGTTGTTAGTGAGGAAGACACTACAAACCTGTTTCATGGGAGACTGAAGTTGACAGATGGAAGTGAGAGTATGGAAGCCATGTATTTTCTTAGTGGGAAAGTTGGTGTAAATCAGGCTTACTTCACTAGAAGAAATTCAACTCTTCTTTTGTAAACAAAAAAGTATGGTAGTATGCATTCTGATACTTAGCTGTGCGAGTTGACAAATATACTTTGTCAGGCTCATGCTGTTTAAAGTTTTGTTTCTGCAAATTGAACTGAAACAGTTGAGGGATGGGAATAAAGCATTAGTTTTGCATGAGACCATCCTTCTGATAAAGTAGCTTCAGTGAAACACAGTTAGAAATCTGGTATAGAACATGCCTTAGTTTACTTGCAGTCTTTCTTATATAAGACCTCTTCTAACTTCTGCAGACTTGGACTGGCACGTGAGCAGTGGATAGAATCTGGTGTGAGTTTAAGCTTCTACGTTTCAGGTTTGTAAACTATATGTTTAAGGGCTTCTTAAATACTTGAAGCTTGGATGAATTTCCAGAAGGATAGAAAAGCATTATCTGTGGAGTCTTTCCCAGAAGAATGGGAGTGTTAAACCTGTTCGTAAAACAATCAAGTTTAACACACTCTCTTCCCAGCTTTATTTTATTTGAAAAAATTGTAATCACTTTCAGCTGAAGTTGTCCAAACCCCATCTGCTTCAGGCAGAAACTGTGTGTGAGAAATGTTCAGCTGGAACAGTTAAGTTTTATATTTTGGAGAAATAGTTTGAAGAAGTCTTAGAAAGGATAAAGCTGGTGGCAGGTAGCTCTGTAGCTTGGTGAGAGAGTCATCTGGAGTCTTCAGGACAAGTATCATGAGATTGCATTCAAAAAGTCCTGAAACATTCATGGAGTATACTTTGAGTTTATCTGATGGTAGTTTTGATAGCCCTATTAACAAATATTTTATATGATTGCAGAAGTTGTTTACAGAAATCATCATCTTGTTAAATTTTTAAGGTAAAGCTATTAATGGGACTTACCATTCCTTGGTACCATTACCTTTGTTATTCAGAGCACCTAAACAAACTGAAGGAAAAAAGCTGAAGCATGTGTGAAAACGGAATACTTTGTATTATTTTGTATGTATGACTTCAGTATTAGGAAGCTGCAAAAACATAGTAACAACCTGTAAGAAATTGCAGACAGGTTTAAGGTTGTATTTTGTGGCATGTATATATATTCAGGTAATCTAGTTAGGATAGTTTACTAAAACTTTTTTAATTTATCTGGAAGCTCTTGGAAACTGAATTTATTTTTATATTAAAAATAACACTCCAAAACCCCTTAGATTCAGAATACACCTGATACATGGCCTACACTGACAACTAGCTGATGAGAATTTCCAGTGATGAAATGTGATCTAATGTTGATATTATTTATGTTGATGGAAGTTATCAGATGATTCTTTAAAAGCTGTTAACTGATCATTTAACTGTTATGTTTAAACGACTGCCCTGATATACTTGGCAATTGTATGTATTTTTTAAGACTTCTACTGTTGATTATAGAAGGTTTAGGTAATAACCAATTCTTCATTGCAGGTACTCTTAAAAGCTGCAGATAGTCATTTGCTCTCCCTGGCTCTACTGTTGCTGAACTTTAGTTGCCTGTGCTATAGAAATTCATACCATGATACAGGAGGTATTTGACCACTCATCAGCACAGAGATGGGTGAGCTTCTAAGGATTTCAATGCAGCTTTATATTTTGAAAATTTTTTTTCCTTTACAAAAGTATCAGGTAATCCTAAATATCAGTGAGAAGACACCTAACTGTTGTTTACCTAGTTAGAAGACTCTTGAGAATTGCAAAATAAGAGAAACCTTGCTGCTTGAACTTCATCTTCCAGCTAGAATTTAATGAGCAAATGCTCATTTAAGGGAATTTAGAGGTGCATCTGAGAAGAAAATGTCTTATCTAAATTAACATATAGTTTTTTCCTGTGTCTCACCCAGTGATAAAGGAAGAAATAATCTTCAAAACCTGAACTTCTTATTAAGAAGTTTAACTTGGAAGAGGTGCAGACTTGAACCCTGTAGAAGTCATTGGTTGAGATTGAGAATGGCTACTTTCGCTCTGATCTTCTGATTAAGTCAAGAAGTCTTTTCGTACAGCTCTTGACTTTCAGCTGTTTTCATGTTGGCACTAATCTTGTATGCTGAAATTTTTTTTTTATTATAGTTAGTCCAGGTGAAAAGTAAAATGAGTTAGTACCACCTGTACGCTCTGCAAATAATTTTATAATAATGGTATAAAACCCACTATTTTGTTGGAGAATTTGGCCTTAAAATACAGGCTTCTGTACTTAATTTCTACTACAGAACTTCAGGAAAAGTGTGAACTTTAACTTAGAGAAAGCTAGTCGTCTTGATTGAGTACAAAGATGACTAATGTACGTTTGTCATGGTGTTTGTACTGAGATGGATGTGTAATTAGTGTCAGCAATGAAATTTTGTAATTTCTTCTAGGTTTTGTGGCTTTGTGTAGCATTACAGACTTGCTCTCTGTACGGAGAGTTGAAGCACAGCATATTCATGCTGTACTATGATCAAACTCATTGGTTGTCATTATAATTGTAGAAAAGCCTTTCTTAGAAGATGGAAGCTGCCGTAATTCTTCCTTGTCTAAGAGATCCTCTTTCTGTATTCTTTCTGCTGAGTGCTGTGGGAGTCTCTGTAAGACTATGATACCTATCTAGATTATGATTTATTTGGAATAAGACATTTGATACCATCCAGTGATTATGACTACCTTTTTCCTGGAGTCCAGGGCAGATGGATAGCTGTTGTATAACACACATAAGCAATCAAAAGGGAGCACACTATCTGATAGAAAGATTAATTCGTGCTACCTTGGTGGGATTTTTGGTGGCATAACGGTCATGTCTTCAAACATTCTTGTAGACTGCTTTGAAATGCAAAAAGTGGACAGAACTGAAGCTAATTTGGACCATATTCTCCAGGCACTAATAAGTTGTTTGGTTACTGGTTTTTAAGATGTTGTGATCTGTCTGTATTCTTGCCTGTATTCTGTTCTGGAGGAATATGGATCTAGAGTCTGTCAGAGAACTTCCTTGGACAGATGTTTCACTTGTGTTCCATTATGATTTCATCGCTCCGAAGAACACTAAGAGTAAGATGGAGCAGTTATTTTTGTCTTGTTTATTGGTGAGTAAATTCTTATTGAAATGAGGGAATGATCCACCATTTGCCTCTGTTTATTTTTAACAGCAAGCTGTGAAGTCAAACTATTAAGAAATAAAAAGTTAACATAAATCTTGGAGAACAGATTGTCAATGCTAGGGCTTTTCATGAAATTGTGTAAAGTGCTTCTAGTGGTAAGCAAGAAACATGTTTGTAAAGGCTTGATCTGTTTCTGTTTGGGCTTTGCTTTCATTGAGGAGCTTGTTGTAGAGTAAAGAATGAAAAGCACTGATAAGTGTGACCTAGGATTTCTTTGCTATTTCTCTCCAAGCAAGATTGGAGTTATTTCCCATTTAGGAATGTATATATTTTTTATAGTTAGTTTTTGTATGAGACTGATTAGTGTTGCTGATTGATTTCTGTTAGCATCTTGGTTAAAAATGCCAGCAGCCATAAGGAAGGGAGAGTTAGGAGAAAACATTCAGGAGTGCCAGGGTGAAGACAGTATTGACAGGGTGTCTTTTTGCATATACGTTGTGCAGTGATAAACCTTTTTGAAAGTGTGGAGATAGCATAGTCAAGCTGGCACGTCAGAAACATTCTTCTGTAGATATGTGAGAAGGAACTACTAAACCTCATGAATGTGCAGTCTTTGCTTAAAAACGTTTGGATGTGGTTGGTTGTCTTTTTATTCTCCAACTATAATGGATTGAGTGCAGTTTCATTGTGCAGAGCCAGGAATATCTTTTTGGATGTTCAACAGTTACTGTTGCCTCACTCATGTCACTGATGGCAGCAGAACTGTCCCATGTGCAAGAAGATGGGATGTTTTAGTAGAGGGATCTCCAGACAGAATGTTTTTTGACAGAGCAGCCTGTATGGGAGCTGCAACAAGTACTGTTGAAACTAGAGTTGCTTGAGGAGATGGGTCTCCTGGAGTTGCAAACACTTCAAGAGATTACATAGTAAACATTACAGTTCATGTAAAGACAGAAATTTTTATGTGGTTGGCTACTAAATGCCCTTTTAGCTTTTGTCTCTCTTGCAACTGAGACAACTATACTTCCTGGGGAAGCAGTTCTAGTACACAGTCATTGTAAAAACCCGACCATATGCTTGCTATCCTGGATGTGGTTAATACATGAATTTAAACATCCCAGAATACTGAAACATTGTTTTCAGATACCAGATAATCTAGGTGTAGGCTACAGGTTTTCACATAGAATAAAAAAATATGTTCAGGTTGTCTTTCAGCTTTGAAAGTATAAGCAAACTGAGCACACTTTGTGAATGACAGAAGTCCATAAACTGTTTAATGTTGTGTAGCAAAGATTATTGAAGTTTTCTTGACCACACTTGTTTCCATTGGCCCAAAACTCACTTTTACATACTTAAAGGCTGATTTTTGTATTTTTAGGCTTTTCATTACTAGATCCTGGTTGGACATGTGTTTGCTTCTGTAGAAATATTAAATAGAATTTACAATTCCAGCAACCTTTTTGCTGGCAGAAAAAGTTGTGTTTGTATATCAGTCTTGAGAATACCAGAAATTCTAGAAGTCCACTTTGCTTTCAATTAGTACCCTTCTGGAAGTTGCAGGTTCTTGATTTCTTCAGACAGTATTACCCTCTGTGTAACTCCTGTATACAACTCTTAACCAAGTTTTTCTACTGAACTTGCAGCTCTCCACCCTTATGCATTTCCTGTTAAAGAAATTTGTAGGGTGCTTGCAATACCTGTGCAGAGTAAAAGATTGATGTCACTTGACTTTTCATCATACTGAGTTCATTTGAGAGCTCTTCTGTGTTTGTTACAGTTTCTTTCAGCTTTATTGCAAGATGTAGGCACTGCTCTAGTTCTTGGAAAATAAAACCTCTGAAGATGCTCAAAGGCACACTAATATAAATGATTAAATATCTTGATTGTTGAGTGAAATGGCTGGATTAAGGTGACCCAGGAATTTACCCTCTTGGATCATACTTCAAGATAAAAATAGTAGGTTATGTGATTTCTTGGGAGGTCTATACACACCATATAACTCATAATGAGCTGTGCTTCTGCTGGGACTTGTAGACAAGTTAATGTGATAGTAATTGGTGAATTACTTGTCAGGCTTTTTTTTTTTTTTTTCCCAAGTAATGCAGTATCATACTGTACCCTGCATGATCATTCATGTTTGTGTAAGTGCAGCTTCTGTATGCTTTTAAAGTAATTTGTGGTTTGATGTTACAAGACAGTTCTTCTAACAGGGATAGTTGGTAGGTATCAATTCCAGTATTGCATTGCTACAGCTACTGTTATGTAGTAGTGTAAGCACAGTGTTGCCTTGTGTTTAAGTATTTATAACAACCTTCTTTAGAAGTATTTGGAAATTGATAGTGTCTGTAGCATGTGATCTGTGAAAATACACTTGAAACATGTAATGTGTTTCTCTACTTACAGATAGTATAGTGAAAGAGTGTTAGATACAGGAAATGTAGCTGCTCTTTAGTGACACTTCATTCACAGAATCAACTAGGTTGCGACGGACCTTGAAGATCATCTAGTCCAACTGCTAATGTAACACTGACAGTTCCCAACTACACCATATCCCTCAGCGCTATGTCAGCCTGACTCTTAAACACCTTCAGGGATGGGGACTCCACCACTGCCCTGGGCAGCCCATTCCAAGGCCCAACAACCCCTTCTGGAAATAAATGCTTCTAAATATCCAGTCTAAACCTTCCCTGGAGCAACTTGAGGCCATTATCTCTTGTCCTATCGCTTACTACTTGGTTAAAGAGACTCATCCTCAGCTCTCGTCAATCTCCTTTCAGGGAGCTGTAGAGGGCGATGAGGTCTCCCTTCAGCCTCCTCCAGACTAAACCCCCCCAGTTCCCTCAGCCACTCCTCGAAAGACCTGTGCTCCAGACCCTGCACCAGCTCCATTGCCCTTCTCTGGACACGCTCGAGTCATTCAATGTCCTTTTTGGAGTGAGGGGCCCAAAACTGAACCCAGTCATCAAGGTGCAGCCTCACCAGTGCTGAGTCCAGGGGTAAGATGCCTTCCCTGTCCCTGCTGGCCACGCCATTGCTGACACAAGCCAGGATGCCATTGGCCGCCTTGGCCCCTGGGCACACTGCTGGCTCCTGTTCATCAGGCTGTCAATCAGCCTTCCCAGGTCCCTCTCTGACTGGCAGCTCTCCAGCCACTCCTCCCCAAGCCTGTAGCGCTGCTGGGGGTTGTTGTGGCCCAAGGGCAGCCCCCGGCATTTGGCCTTATTTATACTCCCCCAGTTGGGCTCAGCCCATGGCTCCAGCCTGTCCAGGTCTCTCTGCAGAGCCTCCCTGCCCTTGAGCAGATCAACACTCCCACCCAACTTGGGGTCACCTGCAAACTGACTGAGGGTGCCCTCGATCCCCCTGTCTAGATCATCAATAACCGAGCCTTGGGGGACACCACTCGTGACCGGCCGCCAACCGGATTTAACTCTATTCACCACATCTCTTTGGGCCCGGCCATCCAGACAGTTTTTTACCCAGCAAAGCGTGTGCCATCCAAGCCTCAAGCAGCCAGTTTCACCAGGAGAATGTTGTGGGAAATGGTGACAAAGGCCTTACTGAAGTCAAGGTAGACAACATCCACAACCTTTCCCTCACTGAGTAAGTAGGTTGCCCTGTCATAGAAGGAGATCAGGTTTGTCAAGCAGGACTTGCCTTTCACAAACCCATGCTGACTGGGCCTGAGCATCTGGTTGTCCTGCATGTGTTGTGTGATGGTACTCAGGATGAGCTGCTCCATCAGCTTCCCGGGCACTGAAGTCAAGCTGACAGGCCTGTAATTTCCCGGATCATCCTTCTGACCATTCTTATATATGAGAGTCACATTGGCCAGTTAATCAGAATTCAGAATACATTCATGAAGCCTTAAAGGCCTTTGATGCATGTCAGTCATTAAGAGGAAGAAAAACTGAAAGTGAAATCTGCTGCTGGGGAAACATGCATCTTTTTGTTTAATGACAGTAGGATCAGAAGAGCTAGCAGAATTTCATAAATGAAATTGCCCGTTCAGTTGTTTTTGCTTTAATACATGTTCTAATTGCCCATTAAGAAATTATAACTGACTTGAATGAGATGATACTTGCCTGATTGCTTCTGTTTCTAGTTTGCATCTATAAACTTGTACATGTCAAGTGTCCTTAAATGCTTAGTGAATGATTAAGTAAACATGTAATGTTTCATTGTTTCTGTTTAATACACTGTCCAGGCAAACACATTCTTAGGGAATCTTATTAGTATCTCTATGCAGCAGAATGGGATGAATTTGTTTATATATTTATATAAGTAACTATTCTTAGAAGCGAACATACCATAAAGCTGACTGGGGGACTAATCAGTTCCTCTTCCCACAAATTGCCACACCGTTTTCGATAAAATTTTCTGCATTTCTGTGTTGAATATTTAACTTGTCTGTGAGGTTATTTGGGACTCAATTCAGTTAAGCTTTTATGAAATTTGATGACTTATTTCCCAGCAAACACTGCCTTACTAAGAGGTGTGTGTGGGGAGGGGTTGTTTGTGTGTGGTTTTGGTTTTTTGTGGGATTGGGTTGGTTTGAGGTTTGTTTTGTGTGGTTCTTTTGGGTAAGAAATACTATATTCCAGGATGGATTTAAAATGCTAGTTGTCTGGAGAAAGGAAGGTATAACACTTCTTTTCCTACTGCTTGTTAATATCCAGACATAGTGATAGGTCCTGAATTTTCTGCATCGGATACTGCTTTAATAATGCAATTTGAAAAGTCATCTTACAGTCCCTGGCTAGTGTGGAGGTAGGAGTTATTACTCTTATCTGGCAGGACAGGCACACTGTGAAGTGATGTGCTGCATTAACTAGTAGTCTGCGAGGCTATAGCCTTACTAGCCAAGATCCCATTGTTCTTTTAACATCGGTATTGTGTCAGTAATTCAAGAAACAACATCTTCTAGTTACTAACACAGAATCATTCCGGTTGGAAAAGACCCTTGGGATCATAGAGTCCAACGATCATCCCAACTCTACAGAGTTCTACACCATATCACCCAACAGCTCATCTGAACGACCCTTAAACACATCCAGGGATGGTGACTCCACCACCTCCCTGGGCAGCCTATTCCACTGTCTGACCACTCTTTCTGTGAACAATTTTTTCCTAATGTCCAGTCTGAACCTCCCCTGTTGCAGTTTAAAGCCATTCCCTCTTGTTCTGTCACTAATCACCTGTGAGAAGAGACCAGCACCAACCTCTCTACAGTGTCCTTTCAGGTAGTTGTAGAGAGTGATGCGGTCTCCCCTCAGCCTTCTCCTCCTCAAACTGAACAGTCCCAGCTCCTTCAATCGCTCCTCACAGGATTTGTTCTCCAGGCCCTTTACCAGCTTTGTTGCCCTCCTCTGCACTTGCTCCAGCACCTCTATCTTTCATATTGAGGTGCCCAAAACTGAACACAATACTCCAGGTGTGGCCTCACCAGTGCAGAGCGCAGCGGGACTGTCACCTCCCTGCTTCTGCTGGTCACACTATTTCTGATACCAGGCAGGATTCCGTTGTCTTTCTTGGCCATCCAGGCACACTGCTGGCTCATGTTCAGGTGCTTGTCAATGAGAACCCCCAGATCCTTCTCTTCCAGACAGCTCCAGCCACACCTCCACAGGCCTGTAGCCATGCAGGGGGTTGTTGTGATAAAAGTGCAGGACCTGGCACTTGGCCTTGTTGAAGCTCATTTCTCTCCTTCATATTCTCCCCTGTTGTGGAATGGAGTTCTTCAGATTGTTTTCAAACTTTGTTACTCCAAGGCTTTGCAGTAATGCTGGATATAGGTATACTTGTAGATATACACAGTAGTTCTTGTAAATAGCATGTGAACTTGATTTTACTAGAGTTTTTGTGTTTCTCTACCTTGCTCCCAGAAGCAGGCAGTGTTGTAGATGCATTGACTTGATCTAAATTTATATGGCTGCTAATATTCTGGGAATGTATTTTTTGCTTGTGAAATAAACAAGTGCTCCTTCCCTACCACATTGCCAAACACTACATCCTGCCTCATTTGAAGGGTTACTACAAGCACACTATCTCTGTTACTGTGCTTTCACACTTAAGTGTCACATCACTAGTCATAAAACATTCCTGAAAAGAACATGGATTGTAAAAACAAAGCAAAAAAAATCCACAACTTTTGGGCAGAGAATAGAATGCAACTTCATTGTGAATTGATACTGTAAAGTAGACAACTTTGCAGTCACCAGTTTGTTCTGCTGACCATTTAGTTGATACTCATCAAAGCTGATTTCTTTGATTCCTATGCAGGAATAGCTAGTTTGTGCATGGTAGTGGGTGGGTGCATTGTTAGAGAAGGCAGCTTCTCACTCCAAGCCTATCCCAGGTATGTCTTGCTCTCTGAACATGTTAATAATAACAACTATTCCTGGACAGATTACTTTTCTAATGTTGGGTTTTATTTTTCCTCTTTCTTATGATGATAGGGAGGATTCAGTTATGGATCAAAGATAAAACCTATTCTACAGTCATAACTGATTAATAGATCACGAAGAGTAGACAAGAGGACATTTAGTAGAGTGTTAATACTGGTTACCTAGTTATGGTAGATCATTTAGGCTGTTCAGATTTAGATCTTCACTGAGTTGGCTTTAAACCACAGTACCTCAAAATATTTTTCTGTCAGCCTGTACACAGCATGTCCTGAGAGAAGGGAAACAGTATTTCTTTGCTTTCACCTGTGTGTTTCCTACATACCTCCAGTATAGCAGAAGCAAGGTTATCTATTTCTTTACGTTGCATTAGATACCAGATTTCTTCATACTGTAAGCTCAAAGTAGTGCTCAAAAGCAGTTAACAGCTCCAGAAATCTTACACACTCTCCACCCCTTTTCAAATGTGTTATTGTAAAGTGGTTATTTGTCTTTGTCGATTTATTTGTGTTTTGAATCTTAAGAATAGCTGGTTCAAATGTCTTAATTCTAAGTGAAAATACAAACTTATTGTATGAAAAGCCCCCAAATCTGTTTTGTCATAGGGCTGGAAGATCATTTCTGTCACCTTTGAAGAGTTGTCAGAAGTGTAGGAATGTACAATGTGGCCAGACCGAAAAGATTACTTAAACTTGATTGTAGCTTGCAACTCAATTTTGAAGCTTTAGCCTAAAGCTCCAGACATATGAGGCGGTGTTGGAAGTCACCTGTATAATAACAGTTGCTGGAGATTTCCATTTTAAGACTTGTGTTCATTTAATACTTGCAGAACAAAATCTTCAGTATAGTTTTATCTGTTTTGTGTTGAACTGGTTTGAAAACAGTCACCTGGGAGAGGGTTGGTCCTATAGCTGTTGACAAGAGAGCTGGGTCAGCTTCAATTACATTGAAACAAACAGTACTCCTGTTTACATGTCCCAGCTTTGGGTGCAGTAGTTATCACCTGTGTGGAGAGTTGGTTGTGTTGGGTTTTTTGTGTTGTGTTTTTTTTTTTTTTACACAGATCTTAAATTCACAAAGAACTGAATAATTTCTTGAGTGTCTACTTATGTCCATAACTGCCTTATGCCCTTTAAGGTTATTTTGGAAAAGCAGAGGGGATGAAGGAAGAAATGAGTATTCTACTTTTGTCTATCCTGAGATCATTGGAATGTTATAAAACTCTATTAGTGAGAAGCTGGATAATTCCTTCCCACTTCTTTATTTTTTCTGTTCCTTCCTGCTCCCTACTTGTTGTATTGATACTGTCCATAAGCTCATGAAAACAGATCTGTTTGAAAAGATTTCCTGAAACAGTGATGTTGAAAATAGCACCTATTCTGGAAAAAATTCAGGTAATTTTTTGTTTCAAAAGTAATTCCACAACAGGTGACAGGTTTTTTTTTGGTCATGCACATTTTTCTACCACAGCAACATGAAGTAAACTGTAGCTAATCAAATTCTAGTTTTGATGTCCCAGAGCAATGCATTAGACTTTTAGCTAAATCAAATGCCTGCTTCAGGGATGCTGTAGGGGTGATTAAGAGCGTTTAACTGAGCAAAGCAGCAGTGGTCACTATTCCCTGTTTTTCTTCTCTCCTAGCATACAGCTTGGTGGGTTTTGGTGTGAATTTCTTAGCTTAATTGTAAGTAGGTGAAATCATCAGGTATAAAGATAGTCACGAGTATCTTAAAGCTGTGCAGAGTGGGGCCCAAAATAATGTTTAATAACTGCATGCTATAGAAATGATTTTAAAAGTTTACTTCTCTTTGTAGTCTGGTGTTGTGCAGGATCTGATTGCATCTGAACTCTAATGGGGCCTGATGTACAAAGTTGTTTGAGGGAGTGCTACACAGTGCATTTTAAACTAACCAGTTAAAAGACTTTAAGTAAATAATCTTGTTTTGATCTTAAGGTGCGGGACTGCAGAATGAGGACCCTGGAATAAAAATGGTTTTGAATGCTTTCAGTTAAGAAGATTTCCTTTCATAAACTTGAAGGCCCAGTACATATTTTTGGTGTTACTTCCCTGAAAGTGCAGTTTGAGGGAAATAAATGGAGTTGTATGTGTTGCTTTCTAGAAAAGACCGAGAGTGAATTGTGAAATTATGTAGCTGAATGTACAGAACACAATATTAATTTTAAAATTATTTAAATTAATAATTTTAAATTAATAATATGTTCTAATATATAATAGAATTTATATATTATTAGATATCGATTATTAAAATATATAGATTAGATATGTTAGATAATATGTAATACATATAATTTGTATATATTATATACTATATAATGTAATCTAATAATTTAAAAGATATCTATAGTTACTGTGTACATCATGTAAGTGGCAAAACAGATCGTACCTGTTTTTTATTAGAAAAATCACTGCATTTTGATGTGTAGTTAGAAGCTCCAAAGTCTGTAAAAATGTCTGTTTCTAATTTTAAGACTTCTGGTGATTCTCCTTGGATGAAATCATGGCTGCAGGTAACTTGATGGGAGTTTGTTTTTATAGATACTCAAGACCTAGGTTTTTATTTACCTGAAATACATGGCTTTCCTCTTCTGGTCTGTATGATTACTGTCTCTAAAGGGAAGATTTGAAAACTGCTTACCTACCTCAAGATAGAATTTTACAAGTATACCTTTCTTTTTACAGCTAGAAGATGGACACACTTTATTTGACTACAATGTTGGACTAAATGACATAGTTCAGCTTTTGATACGTTCTGAATCTGAAGCTCCTACTACTGCTTCTGTGACAGATCAGGATGGAGAAGTCAATCCTTGTGCTGTTTCCAACTGCAAGAACAAAGTCAAAAAAACAAATAGTGGATCATCCAGTCAGCCATCCACATCATCTCGATTGTTTCTCATTGATCCTGGTATTGGATTGTACAAGGTATGTACCAACTTTAAAAGCTGGAAACTTGCCTCATATTTATGGATTTAATTTTATTGTTAAAGTTTTGTTATGTAAAAGTGTGTAAAAATCTTTCATGATATAGCATAATTCCCCAATATAACATAAGTCAAGTTGACTTCTGCCCTGGTTCAACTGGGATAGGATTAAGTTTCCGCAGCAATGGGGAGAGGGCACTAGCCGGGTTATTCATACCATGCTGACATCAGGTCCATGCGCCAAGCGCGGGAAGGGTTTCCTTTGGGCTTTTGTCTGGGGAAGCACACACGGCGGGCTGGCTGTGTCCATTGCGGTATTTCTCTGTATAGCTTTTGTCTTATTTACTGTTATTACTGTTTATTATTGTTGTTATTGTTGTTTGTTACACTGTTCTATTAAATCTTTCCTTATTTCAACCCTGGGGTTTGTGCCTCACTTGCAGCCTGACAGGCTGAGGATGGGGGAGGGACAACAGCAACATGGTCTTTGGTCATGGCAGGTCCTAAACCAACACAACTTCATTTAAACTGACTCTTCAGAGTCATGAAAGGGTCTTTGTACCAAGCTCACTGCTGTTGCAGTTTTCAGGAGAGTTCATAAATTGATGCATTGTGTTCTCCAAAAAGTTTAGAATACCTGTGAAACAGGTAAACTTGTGAAGAGAAGCAGCTAATAAAAACTAAATTATCTGTAGAGAATGCAGTTTTCCCCCACTTAATTTTTCCAACCTTGACAAATATTTGGTTTGACTAGGGTTTCAGTGCTGTCTTAGAACTAGGTAAACTATGGAAATATACAATTTATTTAAATTGTGACATAATGATTGCCATTTTATTACTGGTTTTAGGAATCACATATATTTTATTTGTTAGCTTTGTACCGCCTTGAATTTTTAGATGTTATCATGTTGTATTACATTAGAGTCCTAGATTTAATTCAAACAGAAAACATACAGTTTCGAGGGCTAGCTCATGAGATACTTAGTGGAATACGTATACATAGGGAATGGTAACGTTTTACCTCCTCTTTGGGTGTTTCTCTTAAATAAGAAATATCCATAACAGTAATTCTTTTTGCTGGTAAATGTCCAAAATTACAGAGAAGGAGCTTGAGCTTCCATACATATACAAGTTGGTTTCAGTTAGAGGAGGGCTATTACTTAGATCTGTTATCCTGATGGGAAGCTGTCTTAGTTTAATGTAAACTGTTACTTAATGTTTTAGGTATTAAGGACAACTGGTAAGTTATTTACTTTACATTCCTGTAGCATTCTTTGCGGTGATCTCTGTTCATTCTCTGAGGAATCAGCGAGTCAAAAACTAAGTAGCTTGAATATGGAGGCACAAACTTGTGTGCTTCTTTTGTCTTTTATCTCCATTTATTAGTGGGGAAAAAACTCATTTCTTCAGTTCTGATGCTTTGCAGTTAATCAATGAGTGTAAAAGGTAAAATGAGATAGGATGGGGAGAATACTTTGGAGATGGAAAGCCACAGAATTATCAGTTAATCAAAGGAAAGGAGTATTAAAATACAGTTTTTAGAATTTTGAAAATATACATCAGGTAGTCTCTTAGCTATTTTGTTCAGCATTAAAGTAGAAAATAGAACAGGGAATGGTGATGTTGGCAGACATACTCAAGGAAACCTATTCTGTGTGTCAGGTGGAATTTTTGCAATCTCTCTAATACTAGGGACCTAACACTTAGCTACCTGTGAAATTACTACTTTTTCAGCCAGCCATATGTTTTTAATAAATATAGAAAAATAAGGGTGCAGTCATTGCTTTCTTTGCTATTTGTAGATGACAGTAGAAGTGTATAGAGGATTTTTACTTGCAGATTCAGGAAACTTTTAGGAATATATTTTTTGCCAGTAATGTAATTCAGAGGTAGTGAACTTGTTTAATAAAAAGTTTGTGTTAGATGACCAAATAGATGAATGTATCTCTTTTTTTTTTTTTTTTTTTTTTTTTTTTTTAGGAATTGCCTAGCTATAGGAAGGAATAATTTGTTACAGGACTTTCCTCAGACAGAAAAAATTGTGACTCACACGATCTGCACCCAGAGCTAGACTCTACAAGATACCAGTTACTCCAAACAGTCTCAGCTTCTATGCCCTCCTTTATCTTTCTGATTTCAACTACTAAAAAGAAAGGTAGCCAAAGTGGAACCTATAATTAAAAAAAGTGGTTAATAATAATTAAATTATTGTTCAATGGTTAAAATGGTGATTTAAACAGCGTTCCTCTTGTGTGTTCATTGTATATTATGTAAATCAGAATGCTTTAGCTTGTTTTATATTTCAGTTGTACCTGACATCTGACGTTTACATGGGCCCTGAAGGACTAGCAGTGGATGGATTTATGGTCAACTCCTGTTCCTTGCTACTAAGACTGAGAATTGTTAGTGGTGTTTGGTTTAAGAACTCAGGGGGTCCATCCCGAGATGGACTCAGCATGTGTGAAGGACACCAGGGTAAGCAGGGTACCTATGGCTGATCTTCAATGCCAAAATGAGGAATACAAGACAGGTTACAAGAGAAAAGTTACAGTAACACTGGTTGGACATGCAGGAATGATGTTAGAAAAATCAAAAGTGTTCACAGGCATGTGCATGTTTCCCCTTCTGATTCTCGCACAGTCTTTATAACTTTTCATCCAGAAATCTCTGGCTGTAGTAAAAACATTTTAGCTAAGAACTCTTAACTAACTTAGAATAAAAACCACACAAACTGAATCTGTAATTAAAATCAGTATTTGTTAATTACTGTTCACAAAGAACTACTAATAACCCAGTTTTTAAACCAGACACTATTAATGTAAAATAGTTGCTTGTTCCTTAGTGGTCTGTGGTAATGATTATTTGCCCTTACCATTGTAAGGGTGGGAAGTCCGTTGTGAAAACATGCACATAAAATTGTGGAAGGGTGCGTTGGAGAGGAATGATGAAGGGATTTTGCACTGATTTAAAAAAAAAAAAAAGTTTTGTTCTGGATCTGATTATGATTTTTGACTTGGCTAGCATGTCTGTGGCACTTGTCATAACTGGTCGCAAGAAGTAGCAAGTAGGTGGGGATAGCCTTAGTAGTGTGTGTCTAGCTGTATTTTTGAGAGTAGGAAGTAAAGAAGCACTTAGAGCTACAACTAATTAAAACATGTAAGATTGTGTAGGGATGCCTTTGTGAGGATTCTTTCTAGAAGTGCCAGAATGCACATAGATTGATAGATTTAAAATTAGACTGTCCTCCTCTGATTATTACATGACTGAAATTTTCATCCTGGTAAAAAACTGTACTTTGAATACTGTAGGTTGTAAGAATAAAAAATAAAAAAATAGATGTTGGTATTTTACATGGGAGGAATAATCAAGGATTGAGTTTTGGAGGTCATTTTAAGAAGGTGAATGAAAAGAGTAAATGAGAAGTATTGTTTTCTTGGGATAAACGTGTTAGCTCAGACTGCTGTCAGTTGCACTTTCAGATACCCAGGGGCTGCTTCACTCTACTAGAAGTTACTGAGTGTGTTTTTTCACTTGCTCCTATGAAAGTACTGTAAGATGGCTCAGTTTATAAAAACTAGAGTTTGGGGTTAGTAAGACTGTCTGCCTGCCACTATGTTGATACTTGACCAAAAACTGTAGCTTGAACTGTATACGTACATATGTGTGTGTATGTATCTCACTGTCTATTATAGTTGTTTTCTGTGGTGTGGCTATGCAGTAGTTATGTTGTTTTTCATACTTCATGTTGTGTTGAAGTGTTCTTTAAATTTTTTTTAAGTTTCTTAGTATTATTGAAGGAACATCTTCTTAATTAGCTGAAGACTTGAGAAAATTAAACATGACTTGGAATAACAAAGTAGTTTGATTGCTTAATACCAGTATTATTGTGATTACAGAAGGGAGGAAGTCAGTGAGATAGTTCCATTTCTTACAGTCATTAAGACTTTGGCTGACTGTGGTGGCAACCTTGTTAGACTTGTTTCTTCTCTCCTTGAGTCTTGAAGGGTTAAAAATTTGCAGGCCAGAAAGCTAGAAGGTTAAATAATAATTTTAAGTTGGAGGCTCAGGAAAGTCTTTAAAACCGTTGGCTGTGAGGTAGTATTTTAATGCTGTGTCAGCTTATTTTAACCATAAAGAACAACTGGCAAAGCAAGAGGAAAGGATAATGAGATTAAGCTAACTTTCAGGTTTGGAGGGGGAAAAAACCAAAAGAAATATAGCCTTGCTTTTTAAAACTGCGTAAGATTATAGTCATACTAGATTTTAATGAGGTAAGAGTAATATAATAATACAAGTGCAACACATTCACGACTACATGTTACTTGAAGTTGCTTAAACTCAACTAGTTACTCGGGTAGAATTGATTGTTTCACTGATAGCAAAGTTAAGCAGTAGCATAGTAAGTTGTCTTTATTGTTTTCTTAATTGGGATTTATAAAATACAGAATATAAAACCTGGGATTTATAAACACAAATTGATTATTATATTTATTTTTTTTAGATAAATGAATTGGTGGATGCCCGTGATGTCAGCATTGGAGCCTGGTTTGAAGCTCATATAGAAAATGTTACACGAGCAACAAAGGGACATAAGAATGGTAAAGCTCAAGGAAAGAGTGGTAACGCTTACAAAAGGACTAATGGAAACTTAAGTCAAGATCATTCTAGAGAAAATGCAAATAATTTGGACAGTACACCATCCACATCTTATTCAGACTGTATGGACACTGATGAAGAAGCTATTTATCATATCAAGTATGATGAGTAAGTGCTCCTGATACTATTTTGAGGACATCACATATTGTTATTTGGTTTGTATAAACCAAGAATTTCTTGAAGAAGCTTGGAATCAAAGAAAGCGAGTTCAATGTTGCAACCAAGAAAAAAAAAAAAAATTATTAAAGATTTAGAACACTTTTCAGTTCGATATAGTGAATCCATTTGAAGTAATGATATTTTTCATGCCTAAATACTTGTCCAGTATTTATTTCATTGTCTTTATGAAACTTAAAATCCATCCTTCTCATATAAGAAAAAAGAAACTATATAAAAATTTTTACTGTGTTTTTTTTCCAAGTAAAGTATTGTTTTAATTTTTTTTAACTATTCCCTGTGTATATTCAATTCCTATCATTGGAGCTGAATGAGAGAAAATACTGGTACTTGATTTGGATTAATTTTATTCCAAGTAGAACAATTGTGCATAAAATTGTAGGTCTGCACTTAGAGTAAAGGTTTGTTATAGAAAACTTTGTGATGCAGGGCATGAAATTGATTCTGAACTGCAGAGAGGGTGTTAAGGGTGGGTTGTGGGGTTCTTGTTTTGTTTTTTTTTTTTTTTCTGTAGTAAAGACAAATTCCAGAGCCTGCAATGTGTGGGTGGGAAACCCTGAGTTTGGAGGGATTCCTTATTTATGAACAGGTTTTACACCACTTCATTTGCTTGGGAAAGTGGTCCAGATGTGTGGGGGATTTTTTAATTTAACATCTGTAAAAGCATTACGTTTCTAAACAAATAAAACTTTAAATGATTTGAGGATTTGAAATTTTTGATACTGAGATTAGTGAAATTACTGTAGTTTGTGCAGTGTAAGATTAAGGTAGAAGGACGAAAAGTTTATTCAGTATTAACTAAATGTAGGTTTCCAAAATATTTTTAGAGCAGTTATTTCAGCTTTATTCGAATATGTAACTGTGAATCTGACTTATGTACAACACTTGTTGCACTTAGTAGTAACAGATACAACTTAATACACTTTTAAAATTGTGTTGAATTCTGATTCTTTAATCTGCAACTGTAAATTTTCTACTTAATGTTAGAGAATTACAGAAGTGAAAGTAGAAATGTAAATATTGCATTTAATGTTGCAAGAAATACATGAAAATAACTTAGTCAACCAGTATGATCAAAATGAAAATATTTTCTCTCGAAATTACATATCTATTGTGATGTGATTTCAAAGACCTGCCTTTAAGATTACCTAATTTTACAATACTGTGGATATATGCAGATTAACCATGGGCAAACATTTCTGAGAAAGTGTTTGTGACTGTTGCAGTGAAAGTTTGTTTTCTGCAGATACTGTATTTCATGAGTTAAAAGTACAGAAGCAGAAAATGTTTCACAACAGGTCTGATTTCTTTAGTATGATATGTCAAAGGAAAAAAAAGATTGACCTCTATGTGTACTTCAGGATATAGCTGTTCCCTTTCAGCAGATGGAGACAGTCTTTCTACTCTTACTATAAGATTATGTGTATCAGTTGTATATTCTTAGCCAACAAAATCAGATGAGCTACAGAAGCACAATATTGCAAGGTAGTCATTGAAGTAATTTAACTGATCAGTCTAAGGAAGTTTGAGCCTTTGGAAAGAAAAACTATTGGAAGGCTTTCTGGAAAGTGGGACTTGTACATTTATTGCTGATTGGGTTTTTGATGAATGTTACGGAAATCTTTGAAGGTCTTTCTTTTTTATTTTAGTGTTACCTGACGTGCATATTCATGTGGTAGCTATGTGTGCACTCATACCATTTTGTTTTCCTATATTAGTGTTTACCTCTTTGGTGTACATAGACCATTCATGTATACCATCACCTATGTGATGTGCATGAATAGGGAGATCATGAAATATTGTGCTTTGCCACACTCCTTCTCTGCTCCAGAAATTACTTAATCTAATTTATCTCTCTGCTTCTGTTCTTTGAGGTTCATATCTTACTTCTACCACTATCTTCTGCAAAGTTACCTGTTGCGGGGTGTTTTGCTCTTTAGGTTCAGACTGCATTTTTCTGCAAGATGTACTTGGATGTTCTGTTGTCTGTCTGTGAATTGTTGTTTTGGAGAAGTTCTTTTTCTCTTTTTATATTCTAAAGATGATTCTTTTGGGTGGCATAATTTCAGCTCTGGCTTGCCTACAACAATTCTTACAAGACATGAAAACATGTGCTGTTATCTGAAATAGAATAAAAATGGCTTAAAAATGAATGACATAAGCCTGGCACCCATAACGCCATCCAAATTACTTGAATACATTGGAAGGACTATGTCAGAGCTGCTCAAATTGTCACTGATTCTCAGTTTCCAGCCTGGTTCTCCCTCTCCACCTGTTATATCTTTCCAGTCTGAAAAAAAAGCAGCAAAAAAGAAAGGGGTAAGTCACCTGTAGTGCATTGAATTGGTCTACTTCAGCCCCTTTACTCTGATTCATTGTGATGAATAGTAGATATACTGACCCCCCACCCCCCCAAAAAAAAAAAAAAAGTTGTTGTTGTCCTCGTCTTGATGTCTGGAAGCAGTAATGCTAATAGCGATTACGTAGGAGGTACTGGAAGTCTGAAACCAAATCTCAGTACCAGGTCATCCATCACCATGGGTCCATTTCTTGCAACAAAGTCCTCTAGGTCAGGCCTCTCTCACCTCACTGTCTCCAAAACACACAGATCAATATCTCGACTCAGATGAAGGCCTGAAATTGTCTCTTTTCTTAGCTCTCCCATGGGTATTCACACTGTATTCATATATTCAGGACTGAGGTACATGTTGTTCAACACCATCTATCTCAGAACAGTGTAGCTGGGAATTTTATCTAAAAATGAAGATTCACCTCTGTAATTTTCTTTTAAACTGCTCCTCAGGAATGTTCACCTTAAGCCTTCATTGCCTTACAAATTTATTCTGGAGTACACTTCTCTCTACTTTGAAGTGTTTAGGGGGTGGTAAGAAAATCTGTCAAAGAGCATGAAGAATTGAGTTTTCATCCATGATGTGTCCAGATATTGTGGTGTGTACACTGTCCCTCTATCAGTTTCAGTGAGAATAATGCTCCCCTAGGCAGTGGTTCTATGTAGTCCTGTAACTCTGCATCAAGGAGGATGTGTCTGCACTGGCCTGCTTGTATGTTCCACACCTGATTTTTTTGAAAGTAATTAGTACAGCACTGATGGATCTGATGTTCACCTGGTGTTGGTTTTATAGCTGGAAACATTTGACAGTCCCATCAAGCAAACAATCCAATGAGTTGTTATTTTCAACAAGGCAATTTAGGTCACTGTTCTCCTAAGAACAGCTGTTCTTGAAGAGTGAAACAGGACTTGTGCTTTGGTTAAATTTGAAAGCTGGTTTTAGCAGTGGTCCTGCTAGTTTTAGATATCACTGTTGTGCAAGACCTAAACACCAAATCTAAAACTGCAAAACAGTGTAAACCCCACTTTCTTCTAATCCTTTGTTTCATAAGACTGTATCTCTGAGGGCCTGAGTTTTCATTTGTTCCTTTCTTATTTCCATTTCTTGTTTAAATAGTGTAGTTACAGTGAATGTGAACAGGAAAAAATACGGCAGAGCTCTTCTAGCAGAGAGTACAGTTAAGAGAAAAATTAATCTTTCTGGTCAAGAGCTTAGAGTAATTTCAAAGGGGTAACTACCTTAGGGCTAAGCAGAGCTCTCCTGCCAGTTGTGACCTGCTACAGACAGGAGATACTACATATCCCTCCTTGATTTTGTAGGGAACAGAAGAGCTGAGTTGTTTCTGTTGTGGTTTCCCCTCTCTCTTCCCCCCTGCCCCCCGAGGCTGTATGCATAGCATTTAATTAAATTGCAACAGTTGTAAGGCTGACATATTTCTGCAGAGCGATGGTTCTGCTTAGAGAAAACCTCGTGCCATTTGGAGGAACAGAACTTCTTAGTTACAGATTAAACTGGAGTCACAGTTCTTAAACTCAAAAATTCAAAAGGTTTGTGGTGCTAAAGAGCCCTGTATTTATCAGTGAGGGAGAGACCAAAGTATCAGTTTTATCGGTGCTCACCTTCAAGTCAGTACCAACTCTCTTGGCAGCCCGTTGTGGCTATATAGCTTTTGCCTGACAGTCCATCTTCTGCATTTAGTTTTGGAATGCAGCCTTTTCCCTGGAGGCAGCGTTGTTTACAGTGTGTTCCTATCTCTACCAGTGTTGTCTTCCTTCCCTTTTGCCACTTTATTCACTGTCTTTTGGTTTCACCTTTGCATTTGTTGGTATCACAAAGAGCTATTAAAGACTTTAAAGTTAAGGGT
Organism: Athene cunicularia; assembly: GCF_003259725.1. NCBI lineage: Eukaryota > Metazoa > Chordata > Aves > Strigiformes > Strigidae > Athene > Athene cunicularia. Next base: position 3,321,164 of record NW_020799145.1, read on the forward strand.
GTGCTCTCAGGTTTCATATGCTGCTATCATGTATTTCTTCTGCTCTGAGCAACTGTCTTTTAATACAGAAGTTATGAACCTGTCTTGAACAGAAGAAAGCTGCATCCTTATTTGAAAGGACTCCTGAGGAATCAAACATGCTTAGATCCTAAAGCTGAGATAACTAGGTAGAGTCTGCACCACAGCTTGCTTAAGAATCGCCTCTGAATCAGAAGCAGGACGCTTCAATACCTTATGTGACACCATAGAGTCATAGTTTGCAGTGCTGTATCCTAAGAAAGTTTGTCCTTTCTTCCTAACTTACTGTATTTCATATTTGTTGCTTGTGCAGCACTGGATGTAGTCTACTAAGTTACAGGGAGAGAGTTCTCTCACTCTCTGGATGTTAGCTTCTTGATGGTTAGCTCTTCCCTGGAGTAGTAGACTCACTGATTTACAAATAAATGCTGTATTTTCCTTCCTTTTCCAGTTTTTGTCATTTGTAATGAAAGCCTGTTTAAGAAGTCTCTCAGTGGTGGTTGCAGGAAGGCTGGATGCTTCAGTAGGCTGAGAAATGTCAGTATGCATACCTGTATGCAAGTGTAGATTTAGTATGGCTCAAGTGTAGGTAACTTTTAGGGCCATTCTGTTTCTCTAATGATACACTGTCAGGGGAGGCAGCGGGTCTGCTGAAAGCCTGGCAGAGCAGATTGAATTTAACCTCAGCCAGATCATCCCGTACCTGTGAGAAGTGTGCATGCAGGAGGGCATACCACAGTTAAGGAGCAAGGACAGCGAATATCTGCTGCAAGAAACGTGAAACTGTTGACCACAAATAAGGAACTGTGTAAATCATGTTCAGAAGTAAAACTTTAAGAAAGCTATCCAATCATGTACCGTTGCTATGGGTTTAGCCAATTATGTTAGAGCTTGCAGTAGTTGTAAAAGATACATAAAGTATGTAGAAAACAATAAAACACGCACTTCTTTTACTTCTAACTTGATTTTAAATTGTCGCTTGATCATCTCTACCGCGACAATACACCTCTCAGGTTTTTTATCAGTCAACAGAAGCTTAATTTAAACCTTAAGGTAATACCTGTATGATGTGTCATAAAGCATACTGTTTGTAGTTATTTATTCTAAGGAACCAGATACTTTAGCAGGAAGGATCATCTATGTACTTCACCCTTGATATGAGTTGTGGCGTAATGCCATCTGATTTCTTCCAGATCTAAAGTAGTCTGAGGACTCTGTTTCTCATCCCAAGAGATTATAGTCATCTGTGTCTTGTTCTATGCAGAATGTGTGTTGGATGCTGTTACGATCCATAAGAATTTATGTGGATGTCTGTTGATGTTATAAAGAACCTATCTGAAGAGCAAGCACTGTGAGTTACATGCCCAGCCTGATTCTGGCGATTTAGGTAGCTAGATGGCCATTACTATTAGTGACAATTTCTAAAACCATTACTAGGTTCCTGGATTTGTGCAGGCAGAATTTAGAGTATTTCTAATAGTAGATTTATTAAGGATAGATTTTTTTTTTAGCAGTTGTTAATGTTTCATTTTACTACAGTAGACTTTGTCATTGTTGGTGAATTTTAACCTGACGGACTTAAGTTTCCAAGTACATTGGGGTTTTTGTTGTCCATTAGGGTCCATTTTCAAAGAGAAGCTCTTTGGTTGATGATACTTTAGTCTGACAGATCTTGAGGTTTATTACGTTAGTCCTTGATTCCATATCAGTACACCATCTTTCAGTGGACTTTCCAGACTTCTCTCCTTGTACTTCACAAAAGTTAATATTTCCTCTGGGTTTGACAATGCTGCAGTCTCTAAGGCTGAGGCTCTCTGCGGTCTCTATCATTGTTAATAGAGTAGAAAACTGGTAGTTGGATGTTAACCTTCAGAGCCTGTAGCAACCAGCTTGGTATTTCTGTTCTTCAGCAAGGTGATTTCCATTATTTCTCTCACTTCTACAGGAAGAATGACAGCCTGCATGTGAGTTTTTAGATTTTCTTTTTTTTGTAATATTACAAAATTTCTTTCGGAACCTAGTCTAGGGTTTGACTTAAACTAAGGTTCAAGCTGCTTGTCATTGTGGTTAGAAAACTAGTGTTGCTGTATTCCTAAATGTTATAGCTCTTCATAATTTTGAATAGAATAAGTATCATCCAACTTTCTTGGGATCAGTTACTTCAGGTGGTCCCTATGTCTCTTTGTGCTGCTAGCTGGAAGATCAAAGGATGCAATGATCTTAGAGATGGTCTCAGGGGATGCTGGTAATTTGAAAATCTGTTGCAAGACTGCTAAGACAGAGCTTAAGTTGCAGCATACTTTTAAACTCTGACATTATGAAAGAATGCCATCATTCTGGATACCTGTAGAATATCAGTAATGACTAATATATACATGTATATATTTATGTATAATTTAGAAACTATGCTGTCTTTGTATGTGATCCTACAGTAATTCTGTGTAACAGAGACATTGGAAACCCACTCTGTCTAAACTGTGTGTGGAGAGCTAGTGACTGTGCCTGTAGGCTGATATGTAAGGTATTTAAAAGGGATACTTAAGAGCAACTAATTTTTAAGGTATTGTTTCCGTGTGTGTGTTCATGGTTTATCTGTCCAGGAGCCTTTATGCTTTTAGGGTTTTGAAGTTGAGTAGAACCAACAGCTGTTCTGTGCAGACAAAACAGCTTTGAAAGGGTGAACTTTGTTGCATGTAGCCTGACAAAGCCCACATGGTCATGAATGTGGCTTTCCTAGGGTGACATTGTCATTTGCACTCTGGGTATGCTGACCCTTATTTCTTGTAGAGAACTCAGTTATCTAGTTGCTGCTAGTGATGTATTTATGTGCATTCCTGGTACCAAAAGTACGTGTGAGGAATGGGAAGAGGAGAGAGGGTGTGCAGATCTATTCCTGTTACAGAGATAGTTTTGGTTACAGAATAAACCTGGCTTTCTAAAAAGTAAAGTAACTGATGGGTAGTCTGTTTCATTCTTCAGCATGAAGAATTAAAAACATTGTTAATTTTCCTCATGATCTAGCAAGATGTCTGTTCTTGCTGGTTCTGTCCTTAAATTGCTGATTCTGTTGCATCTAAATAAAGAGCTTGTGTTGATATACTGTATCAAACTGTATCACTAATTAGAACCTGTAATCCTCAAGAATAAATTCACTTACGGTTTTGCTAAACATCATAGAACCACTTAACAGAAAGGCATTCCTTACCTCAGAGATTACAGCCTGCTTTGAAGGTAAAAGCACATAAGAATATGCCTTTACCACACCAGTAAGCCTCAGCTAGTATGTGTCTCTCATTAGTCAGTCCTCCATAAGGTGTGTAAAATGTCATAAAAATTAAAATTATTGTGGAAAATACCCTAGGAATTTTAGACCCTCAGATCTTAATGTGGTCCAGGAAAAGATTGGTATATGTGGTAGCATTTAGTAAAAGGGGACTGATTTCAGTGATGCAGGACACTTGTTGGACTCCTGTGTTCCTAAGTGTAAATTTTCAGTGGTAGCTTTTGTTTTGAGATAGTAGTGGTTAACAACAAACCTGGCAAAATGTATTGACCTGTCAACTCAGTACTCATGTGTTTTCATTTTTGTTTCTGATTCTTCTTGGGAAGCATTTGTAAGATTGGCTTTTTTACTATTTTAAGCTTATTTGCTTCTGCTTCCAAAATGTGTGAGGCATGTTAGGGGCATAGGTGCCTCATGTTAGCTGAAAGAGATTCAGAAATAGCAACTTGGGCAACGAACTTTATTTGGGCAGGTGGGGAACAGTGCAAGACAAAAAAACAGTTTTTGCAGGAAAAAAGTTGGGAGGGATCCTACTTGAAATACTTTTTAAAATGCTTGTTCATTCCCCAGATCTCCTCCTGCTCAAATGGAAAACGTTTATTACTGTATTATGTTGTAGGAGCTTTGAGAAGTCTTTAAGTGCAGGAGAAGGTTTTTAAGTACAAGTGGAGTTCTCATTGTCAAGAAGATTGCTTTTTTTAATTTAAACCTTTTCTTACACATCTATTCTGTTTATTCAGGACTAATCAGGGTTGCAGACAGTAAGAGAAGTTCACCTTGAGAGTGGTGTGAGGAGAAACAGTTCCCAATGAAGGCTAAAGGTATTACTGATCATCCTTTTTATAAAGGGAGGAGACAAAGTTTAAAAAACTCTTAAGGCATTTTGTGTGAAAGACTGCGATAGCCTAGCACTCTAAAATGCTCTACCCTGCTTTAGCTTTACAAAGTCTTGCCTATTTCAGGTGAGTTTCATTTGTCATTTGAAGTCCAGACGGTCATTAACATTTGAAAAATAACGTATTTATGCAGAATTTTGAACTTTAAAAATGTTTGCACACACATATATTAAGAAAATTAGGATTTCACTGTATTGTCATAGAGGACAAAAATTTTAGTTCTGTTGTGTGCTATGTAAGTAACATGCAAGACATGAGTTGGTATTTGGAGAGCACAGAATATTTTGTGGAAATGAGAAGAAAAGGTCTAAGTAGTACCTGGTCAAGAAAAATAGTCACTTTTGCCTTGAGAGCATCTCCTTAGTTGAAGAGTTTGAGAGGACAGTAGTCTTAAACTTGTTATTCCTTTCTCAAGTAACGGTTTGAAGATTAGACTTTCTTAACAGGTATATTTTTCAGATTATTTTAAATGTGATATGTTCAAATAAAGGTATTAGACTGGTATTTCATAGAGTGTATCTGAATTCACACAGGTGGCACTGTTAATAAATAGATTTTGGAGACCAAAAGACCTTATGTGCCATTGTCAGATGAGGTGGCCACTCTTAACCTTACTTCCCAACTGTGTACATCTCATAGTTGATTTACATTGAATTTGATGATTGCATGGCTGTACAGTGAAGTATTCTTGCTTCCTGATACATCTAAAAACTAATTTTCACAAGGTGAATATTACTGTTCATGTTACTGATCCAGTCAAATGAATTTGCCCAGTGGCTGCACAGTGGGGGCAGAACAAGGGAAAGAATTATTACTTCATTGAGAAATAGCTGCTTTGAGTACCATTACTGAAAGTGCATGATGCAGGCAGCTTTGATCTGTCTTCTGTGAAGAAATGCCAAAATGCATCCCCTTGTAATACAATGTATTTCCCAGATACTCCTTGTAAATATGTTTAACTGAAATACTTGACTTTTTTTCTTTATATGCATTAAGCACAGAACATAGTGTGTATCAGGAAGGTGTATGCTGTCAAGTTCCTGGTGGTTGAAGTGAGGAGCCTGGGGAGTGATTTCTTTAGAAGGATACTAATTTAACAGACCATAGTTTCATTATGGCACCTGTTACCTTCACGTTGGCCATTTCAGAAGAGGAAGAGGAGCAAGAGCTATAGCGTCTGCTCAGTAGAATCTTCTGTTAAAATGACCTTTTCCTAAGGAAAACACACGTTTTATTTGACCTTTGACAGTAACAAATTTCTTTTTACAATTGGTCTGAATGACTACGTGGAGCACCTCTCCTAGCTGCATAATTTTGTTTTCTAGTTTCTACTATCATTGATTAATCTGTTTACTCATTCAAACCTTTCTCTCATACAGAATATTAGACTAAAACAATAGGAGACCTGCTAGGTCACATAAAAGTCTTCATTCTTTACATCTTCATTCGGTAAAGAATGCCATTATGATGTGTCTGCCTAGGCACCTTACTTCAAAGTTAAAAGTTGGGAGAATAGACTGCACACAGCTGCTCTTCATTTCAAGAAATTGATTCCTTGTCCCATTTTCAGTGGACTTCCTGACTGCATAATCTGTGTTGTATAATCTCAAAGGGTTTGCATGTAGTAGTCTTCAGGGTTTTGAAGACTGACATTAACTGTAAGGCTTTGATTTCTAAGGATCTAGACATTTTGTGCAAACTGCAGAGGATGTAGTTTGACAAGAAAATCCAGGTGTTTCTTGGGCCTCTTCAGAAAGCATATAAAGTGTTTCTGTCCTAGTAGTTGTTAGAGAGAACAACTGAAATACCAATAGTGAAACTGTTTGTCCTCTAAAACTGATACTTGGCTGAAAAAAACAGTGTGGTCAGTGAAAATGTGATTAAACTCTTTCTACTTACTTGTTTTTCATTAGCTGTAAGTGTTCTTGCACAGTTGCTGTATTGAACACCTGAGGAAAGGTTTAAAAAAAAATGTCTTTTAGTAATTGTGTGACTTGTCATCCTGTGTGCTAGCTAGTGAAGTAAACCAGTTTTTCATTACCTTCATAGCATTTAGACTCATTATACAACAGTTTTGTATTAAAAATTATACCTTACTTTTATTCCTTACAACTTCTGAACTTCTGTTTTGATACTCTTTCTAGCTTGTCATCTTTTGGAGTACTCATGTTTACACAATACAGTGGTGTAGGTCTAGAATACTCAGAACCAAAATCATTATGAAAGTAAGATGTTTCTCTTCAGGCTATTAATACGGTTTCACAGTGTTTAAGCTGCTTAATTCTGTAATTATTAGTTGTTAGGTAAGGTTTTCAAGATCTTGTTTATGTTCCATGTGGCTGACTTATCTTTATTGGTACTCATTATTCCTTCCAGTCTGTCTTTGAAATATGTAACTTTTTAGTTATAATAACACATTATCAGAGCTACTGGTCGTCTTTAAGTTTTGTCATCCATGAGATTTTTTTCATTCCCCCACCCCCACCCCTTCATATTGTGGCTTTGATGCTTTTCCAGTACAGTGTCATTAGCTTTCTCAAAATACTACATCAAAATTATGCTTCTTTCCTCAGTTAGCAAATTGTTGAGGGATGGTGGTGGTGTGAATGTAGTTTTTAATTCAGGTTTACCTACTTAATCAAATTTATTTCCTCTGTAAGGTCATTCCTTTTACTTTCTTCTTTATTTGTGCCCTTCTATTCCTTCATTTCTGGGTGTATATTTTGAATGACTCTGAGTTTGTTGTTTTGGAAAATAAATTGAACTTTCATTCAATTTGTCTTGGGAAAATAAGAATTTGAGAAATTGCACATATGCATGAACATTCCTTACTATACTACTATGGAGAAGGGATGGGGAAGTCTTGACTTTTGTTTCAAGAATTTAATCTTTTCAGTTCCAGTTTTTTGGTAGCAGCTGGGAAAGGATATGTGGTAAGTTCTCAGTAAATTTAGCAGAATTCTCTATGTTCTGACATAGACCTAATATGCTCTTTTAGTATTTGAGCATTTTAGGAATGAACAGATACTGACCATAGCCGAGAAACACTGGAATTTTTACTTCATGAATAATTCTTTGCTATGGAAACTGTCTACACAGATAGGAAATCTGAAATCCTTGTTATGCTATTGATAGTATTTACAGATAGAAGTGCTACAGGGAAATACAGCTTAATGGTAAATATGGGACATTCAATGGGTGATACTCATTAAACTGTTATGATTATGCTTACTGTTATGATGTCTGCTTTTTTCAGTATTAGGTGCCAAGTGTAATGAAAAACATTGAAAACCAAGAAAATGTCTACAATTGTTTAAAGGTTGATTTGTGTCATATAATTTTCAACTGTACCAAACTTATGCTAGTCTAATTAGAACACTGCTGTGAAAATGTTTGTTTTCTCTTGAGGGTCATTTTAGGATTTCAAAAGTAACAATAAATAAGAAAACGCTTTCAGTAAACACTCATGTCTAACAGTAGTTCTTTATTATAGCTTGCCAGAATGGATTTTTCACTTCATTCTTCAGTCTTGTTAAAAGATCATATTCGTTCTCTTAACATTTAGTCATGTAGATAAGCCCATGTATTCCCATTTTGTGATATGATATTTAAATATTAGTCTAGCATATTTAAGAAAGTAGATTTTAAGTTAATGAGGGTTTTTTACAAATAACATGTTTAAAACTTTTAAACATGGAGGTTACAGCATTTTCTAATGTGAGTATATTTTTTCCGTGCTTGGGTAAATTGTGGCATTAGATACATTTGAGGACACAAGTTTACTGTGGAAATAGTGTTTACTTATTACTTAGTATAATGAGGAATAGTGGTACTGTGCTTAACATATATAGTGTAGCTCTGATTTTGAGCCTAACTCAAAAGCTTGTGACAAATGCAGTTTCTGCTGTTCTGCCTCAGGTGTCAGTTATGGACAAATGTGAATGGTTAAAATATCTGCTAGCATTCACTGATGTCTATAAAAGCATGCTTCTATGTGTGAAGGCACAGCAGCAGAACATTGAATGTCTGGAACCTGATGCCAAAGAAAGATGAATTCTGATAAGGGAAGTCTCAAGTGTTTGCAAGCTCTTTTTTCTTCCAAAGTTTCTGAGTCTTAAGTTTCTAACCAGACAATAAGGAAAAAAAAAATTTACTCAGTGAAGAGTCTGCCTTCCTTTTTGTTCTTTGGAAAGCAGTTAGTTTCTTTCTGCCTGTAAAAGGGGACTTTGGGGGTGTTTTTTGGTAAATGATCTTGTTCTAGTCGTGCTGATAAGCAGTTGTCTTTGGGTTCTTTCATCAGATACTTCCAAGAACAGAGCTGTAGTTAATAACAGTGGCAATCTTTAAAGTTCCTCAGCAGTACAGTAGGAAGGATTCTGTTCTGAGCTGTATAGGAGTGGGAAAGATGACACAAATCTGAGAATTATTTTTTTCCAAATTCAGTTATTAAGTAAATAATATATTTGTCCAGAGGTCTCCCAGGAGGAAAAGAACCTGAAGAGATTATATTTTTAGAAGAGCATAATTTTTTTTTCAGGTGAAAGCTAATTTTCTATGAACATAAACTGATTTAAGTCACACATTCTGGGTTTGTTTTTTTTTAATAGTGACACTTCAATTTTTTTAATATGTATTGGTTATTTTTACAGTCCCACTGATCTCATATGTACTTCTCACTTGATTATTTCACTGTATACATAAATTATGTCTGGGTTGGGTTTTTTCCTGTCTTTAGTTTCCTGATGTTTAAGCCCTGTTTGCATTTTGGAGTTGAAGTAAACTGAGTCTTAATTTACTGTGCTACTTGCCATCTTCTCCATTTTAGGAAGGTTTTATTATAAGATGACTGCAACTGACTAGTAGCTCAAACATAGCTGTCTTTAAGATTTCAGTAGCCTGTTGTACTATATGGCGATGTCATTATACAGGCATTAAATAAAATAGACATTGTCTCTATAGTTGCTTTTTGCTTTGTCTTATTACCTGTAGATGAATCTGTCTTACTGTTTTTGTGTATATTACAGTTACAATGTACAGAATTGCTATAGTCAAATTCTATAATAGCTTAGATAAGAGAAAGCTAATCATCCTAAAAGTAAAACAACAAATGTTAGCTTTGTAGTACACACTCAAATTGGAAACAAAACCAAATAAAAATGACAAACAATGGAGAGTTACATCATATGAGATTGTTATTTAGATAATGGCTCAATCCCAAGCACCTGTCATACAGATTTTTATAATTAGGATCTGAAAATCTTGGGGAGAAAACACTCTATGGATTTAACCGTTGTAAGTACTTAAGGATATGGGTCTTACTTGGCCATAGGTTTATCTAAAGGTGCAGCTACTTTTACACTAGAAATGAAAAAAAAATGATAGATTTTCCCACAGATTTAAGGCACACTAGTTAGATGCATAGTAGAGAACAAAGAAATGCCTGAAGATACAATGCCAAGTCTAGTGCGTGCCCCCCCCTCGCATTATCTGTAGTAGACAACAGGTGTGTTAGATTTAACAGAAGGCATAAAACAGAGCAAAATAAACTAATTTAAAACGTCTTCAATTACATCAGTGTTTAGGAGCAGATATCCTGACTTTAGGCTATAGCTTATCAGAGCTTCATGCTATTATTGACCATAAGTTTGGTATTCTTTATGTTTTAATATAGCAATTTACAATGTGTGATTTCCCCAAGACCTTGAAATGATCTTGCTCATTAGAGAGGTATGCTGGAAGATGACAGAGCCATACTTTTATTAGTAATAGTAGAATCTTGCCATTATGATTTAAATGTGCTGCTTGATAAAGGTATATTAACTATAAAGTATGAGTGCTCTTGCCAAAATACCAATAATCGCATGATGGAAATTTAATTTAAGATGTATTATCCTCAGCAATGTTTGTTAAGGAAGAAGAATGAAGACTTTTAATAGCAACTGTTTATAGGTAGTAGACACTTTTAATTTCTCTCTTAAATTTGTACTGTGACCTCATCTAGTACTGTTTAAATGCTGGAAGATTTTTTTATTTGCTTACACACAGTACCAGAAAGGAGTGTCACTGTTTTAGTTTAGTATCTTACTCTTTACAACAGGCCAGATCTCTTCTGCAGGCAGTTTCCATCATGTCCATATTGTGGCTGTTTTTCCAGCATGGGGCGAAGTATACAGGCTCCACTATCATTGAATGATTACCTTATACAGAGGATTTAAGAAGGTTGTGCTATTAAACTAAAAAGTTAACATCTCAAACCTTAAAAGTTTGCTTTCTTGTGTTGGAATTTTAGTTGTAGTGCTGTCAGGTATCACTAAATTCTTCTAAATGAGTCTTTCTCAACTTGTAGAGGAGTTGGAGCTCTCTGGAAATTACTCATTACTGTTTGATTTTTGTATATGTGCTGTGATGGCATATACCAACAGAGGAGGAAGAAAGCAGTCTCTTATAAACCCTAGTAATTCCTGGGTAATATTATATAAAATGCTGTGTAAAAAGTCACCAAGTTTTGGTGAAAAGTAAATTGACCAAAATCTTTTAATTATGATTTAGCGAACTATTATTCAGTATTACATTCCTCACTACATCTTGCTAAGAGAAGTGTGTTATAAAGAGAAGCAGTGATTCCCACATTTATTTTTCTAGATTTTTTTGTTTTTGTAATTTAAAGGGAGAAACATTTTCAAAGTGTTAGTTCGTGTATCTCATTTCAGAGTCTTAGTTCTGTTTCTCACTAGATTTTGTAATTAGACTTTTTTTTTTAGATGTGGTGCATGGAATGTGGACTACATAACTTTGATATGCTGTGTTAGTAGGGTCAGTTTTAACAAAAAACTGTCCTAAATGTATTGTTACTGAAGCTAGTGGAAGTGTAACAAATAAATGAAAGCAAAGCTAAATTAGAAATGTGATGAGTTAAAAAATGTAGTTTTAATCTTCATTATTTTTTGACTGCCATTTTAATTAGACTATTGACTTTACTGGGGGCAAACTAGGGCCATGTGTGTGCCAAAACCTTGAACCTGATTGTGTTCCAATCAAAGTCATCCAGTGCTTATAGATTTTTGTTGTTGTTGAGAGAAAGATCTTGGAGACTGGTTTTCTTCCATCTGAGGTTAGTGAAGTTCCTGGTCTGTGTTTAGATGAAAACTAAACTTTTAAAAGGATACAAGGTCAGATTTGTATACTATGTTTTTTTATATGCCCAAAGCACATTTAAAAATTTTTATTTTAGAAAAATGTTGTCGTGTGTCTTATTACTTACTGTTACAGGACTTGTAATCATTACTGTTGTTGGTTTTACTTTTCAAGGTACCCAGAGAATGGCATAGTAGAAATGGACACCAGTAATCTTCGACCCCGAGCAAGAACCATTCTGAAGTGGAGTGAACTAAAAGTGGGTGATGTGGTGATGGTTAACTACAATGTTGAGACTCCAGAAGAAAGAGGATTTTGGTTTGATGCAGAAATTACCTCTTTGAGAGAAATCTCAAGGACTAACAAAGAGGTTCATGCTAAAATTCTGCTGGGGTAAGATTTGTTTGACCAACTCATAAAATCTCTACATATCATTTCAGGTATCCTTGCGTTTTCTTTGTCTACTAGTCATCACTAGATTAAAATTAATGTTGTGCTTTGATGCCACCGTTGTCTGAGTCATGGTATTACAGTGCATGTTTTTTTACGGTGTGCAGACTTAGGTATGAGTCAGAATTTTTACGTTTGCTGGAGGTAAACGTGAAATTTCATGTATTATCTATGATTGAAATTAATCAATGTGCTTATATTCCTTTATGTTTATATGTTATATATTTATACATTTATATTAGTTTATATATATATATATATGTTCAATTCTATTGAAAGCTGAAAAATCTGTTTCCAGTAATTTTGGAGATAATTTGGAACCCCTAGATCTCACTGAATATTAGTCATCTCTGACAGTTGAGCAAGTCTCTGAGCTGTCTAATTGAATTTTTAGAGTAAAATACTTAGATGGGTATTATAGCTTCTGAGAAGTAAAATGTGGAACTGTGGGATGTGGGAAGTTTTCATGTGGCTGAAGTCAGCTGAGTATCATTGCTTTGTTTTCCTATTTCATTTAAGAACTTGTGTATAGTTAGTTTAGGAGTAGTATTTTCTGCAGAAATGCATATGATGTAACTGACAGTAAGATGTATGATTGCCTTCTTAGGGATGAATAGATGACCAGTCTTTATTGGCAATCTCCTTGGTGAATTCACTGTAACCTTCTTTCTCCTCATTAGCTTTCCTCATTCCTTTAACATTATCCTCTTCTGATGCAAAAGAATTAAAAGCAAATAGATCCAGTCTGCCACCTCCATCCTTGCAGAAGAGGGTGTATGGGTACTCCTAATATGAGTGAAACTGATTTTAAAATTAAACTGGAACTAAAGTGAAATTTCTTTTTACTTAAGAAATGATTGATTTAGTGTTGTCATGTCCCACACTTAGTGTGTAGTATCATTGTTCTGGGAGTATATTCCTTAAAATGGACTCTTCATGTATTAGTGTAGTTTTCTTTATGAGAAAGGAGAATTACTGTATCTGTAGGAAGACTTAGTGTAGGACATGGTTCATTGGAACAGACATATAGAAGACTTAGGATCAAGGGCAGTTAAATATTTTGTGTAGAAAATGTAGTTTTAAGTAGTACTGGGAAATAGGAAAGACATTGATAAATCATTGCAGGTAAATGAAAATCTGTTTCATGGATGGTTTTTAATTTGTCTTAGTGCATTATGGTCTAGTATTAAGTTGAGCAGGCTTATGGACTTGTTTTGCAGTCAAAGCAAAAAAAACAGCTTCACATGTAAAGCAAGAAAAAGAGTAGGTAGGCTGAATTATTATCGGGCTGTTCGGAAATTAATTGCCAATTTCAACCAGTATGTTTGAAGTGGCATATCTCAGCTCAGAATAAAATTTATTAATCAAAATAAAAACGATTAGAATCAACACGTTTTTGCCAACAAGAAACAAGCATATTTATTCCGGTTGCTTAAAGTTCTGGGTTTCTGGAGGCCATGAAGTCAATCAAAGGCAGTTTCAGCTTCCCCTTGGTTTCTGAAGTGTCTCCCACCCAGGAAGCTGAGATGCTTGAAGAAGTGCTAGTTGGTGGGTGAGAGGTCTGGTGAGTACGGTGGGTGAGGCAGAGTTTTGTAGCCCAGCTCATTCAACCGCTGCAGCGTCAAAAGTGCAATGTGTGGCCGCACGTTATCGTGGAGAAGAATTGGACCCTTTCTGTTGACCAGTGCTGGGCACAGCTGTTGTAGTTTCTGGTGCGTTTCATTGATTTGCTGGATGTACTTCTCCGCTGTGATCGTTTCACTGGAATTCAGGAAGCTGTGATGGCTTAAACCAGCAGCAGACCACCAGACAGTCAGCATGACCTTCTTTTGGTGCAGATTGGGCTTTGGGAAGTGCTTTGGAGCTTCTTTTGCAAGTTCTCAAGCAGTTGTGCATGTATCTGCTTCCACTAGAGCCTTCAGTTCATCATCGTCAATAGCAGGAGGACGTCTACGACCTTTTTGATCTTCAAGGTCGAAATTGCCACGTCGAAATTTTTGGAACTAAAGTCGCACTGTCTGTTCGTTAACACTTCCCTGGCCATATACCTCATTGATGTTTCAAGCAGCTTGCTCTGCATTACATCCGAGTTTGAACTCGTAGATCTGTTGAAGTTGCTGTGTTGACATCTGAACTTCAAACCTCCAAAATTTGCTGAAAATGCAGTTTATATTATAACTTAATTATACAGTGTGAAAGTTCATAACACGAACTTTTCAAAAATATTTAACAGTATGCCAGTCAAGAAGGTACTATTCCTGAAACATATACAATGAAAATCACATTACAAAATGGAAATTAACTTCCAAACAGCCTAATAACTTGGAAGGGAGAGGAGACCAAGAAAGGGAGGCCAGTCTAGAGAGGTGAAGATTTTCATTCTAATGCATTTAATGCTTGTATGGCATTTGGAGAATCAGAGATAGACTTCATGACCTCTACAAACAGAATTGACCAGATATCAAGTTTACATAAAGTTCAAATGTCTATTGATAATGTTACTCGGAACTGTGTGGATTCTTTCAGAGTTTTTCCCATTTATTAAGAGAAGATAATAAAAATCTGGTTCATATTGGTAAAAGCAAACAGATATGGTGGCTGATAAAATATTCTGTTCATGCAGATTGTGACTCTATACCATAGTCTTTTTTTAAATCTAAGTAAGCTAATAGTTATGCTTCAGAGTTGAAGATGGTAACTTCAAATACCATGGATATTGTGGCAGGTACCATGTGTTTCCCCATACGTAGTATTGGTACTTACTATCCTTTGAAAGGAATTGGGGGAGAAAAAGGCACAGTTAACAAATAATCTTATTCTGAGATGGTGAATTTAAGTCCATTTTTCAAATGGAATCTTATTTCTGTGAATTTTCTTCCCAACTAAGAATTCAGGCTTCATTTGTATGTTGATAGATTGTATATGCTGATAGCTTGCAGAAAGGTTATCTGAGCCTTGCCATTTCTGAAATTTAACAAGGAGTAATTCTGTATCGCCTGTGCTATCTATGTAATTCCTATCAATTAGCATTAAAAGTACAAGGTAAATCTACTAGTATTCATAAACTTGTATAAGGAACATGCTACAACAGGCATTGCTTTTGATTTCAGATGTGTTTGTTTACAAAAAAAACCCCAATCTCCTAGTGTTTCAGTGTTTATTATGTATCAATATACTAACATAAACGCGTAACACAAGTTATATTAATATAAATTAGTTTAGAATTATAACTATGATGTTATAACATTTTTGTCCATAATATTATATTATATGGATATTCTTAATTTTATATATTGATGTGTTGTCATGAGTTCTTACCATAGCGTTAGCATTAACTAATTGTTTTAAATAAAGGTGAAATCTATTTTGAATGTTTTATGAGTATATGGTAGTGATGACTTGATTGTGTATTAATATCTAATCTGTGTGTTAAGAAAAACCTTAGCAGGCAGTAAAGGGAGGCAGAGTTCTTAAGGTTACTTAAGTTGTATTCATGGCTTGGACTTTTTTGCCTTTCTGATATTACGTCAAAGAAGCTCTGTATAAAACAGTCTTGTACACAATAGTTAAATGTTTGATTTATTAATCTGGATTGCTTTTGACAAAGATTTTGTTAAGCTGTTGGCACAGTGACAGGAAATAACAAGGACACATACTGGTTTTGGTAATGTTTTGGAGCTGGTAGAATGTGTGATGAGTACTTCTTTTTTACTCTTATCAGTTAACATGTATGTATCTTAGGTGTTACTTTTATTCATGTCTCAGTCAGAACCTAAAGGAAATGTCCTGTACAGTCTGTCTCATCAGTTCATCTTTTGGGTAACAGATAAAGATTAGAGAATGTTATCAGAGAGGAATGAGACTGACCACATATGGTTCTCATTTGTACTGTATTTGCACTGCAACTTAAATTTGTAATTACAAGATGTCTAAAACCTATCCAGACTGGACTTACTCTGTCTCAGACAAATACAAGGGAAACAGCAGTTCTTTGACAATGGAACATACATGGGCCTAGGACCATTGGTCTGTCATGACCTTGTGTGCATGCTTACAGTTCAGAACAGTCTCTGCCTGTGGTACCTCTCAACTGATTTTAACTAAATTAGCAGGGTGCACCTCTATTTTTGAACATCCTCTCTTTTTTTTCTTTTTTAGGAATACCTTCTGTTTCATGATTGAAAGTAGTTAATTGTAATCCAGAGCAATATGTCTTGTCCTCTTTGCACTTTAAAGGGCACGTATCAAATGCCTGTTACTGATGGGTAATTGTGAAATAAACTGCTAACAGTAAGACACGACACCAAATCAAACTCAGGTAGTTTAAGTGGTGCTTTCTCCTTGCTAGACAGAATCAGTTCTTACTTCTCTTCAGTCAGCCTTTGAAATTTTGGCTCTGTCACTACCAAGACTTGTATTTTGTTTAGGCCTTTGGAGTGAAAGAAGATTTTTATACCTCGTCGACTAAGTGAATATTTAGTGAATTTGAAGTCTTTACCCAAGTAGCAGTAATGGAAAGTAATAGAAAGGGTCCTAAACTTTCAATTTTATATTTTGCATCTTTCAATTCTGCAGGGTTTTTTTGAATGAGGCTTCCTGCTCCCAAAAAAGGATTTTTTTGTGTTCAGATCAGTCTGATTTTTAAATATGCTTATTACGTTTTTCTATGTAACCTGCCAGATACAGGGTTTATTTTGCTCATTTGAACACAACTTTTGCCTTTTCCTTTTTTTTTTTTTTTTTTTTTTTTATCTTCTTTTAGGTTCCTTTTATTCATGCTTAGCATATTTTTGTTCTTGGAAGGCAGTATGATGTTTTTACAGTCAGGCAAGGTCAGCTGGAGCAGATTGCCTGGGATTGTGTCTAGTTTGGTTTTGAATATCTTTGGGTGGAGAAGTAGCAATCTGTTTGAACAGTCACTATAAAAAGGTATTTTATGTGGTCAGAGGGTGTTTCATGTGTTTCTGTTTGTGCCTGTTGCCTCTTGTTTTGGCAGTAGGCACTAATGGGAGGAGTCTGGCTCCCTGTTTATACATATGGACAATAGCCATTCACACACAAACCATCTCTTCTCCAATTCAAGCACTCACATATCAAAGATGTTTCAATCCCTTAATCATTTTTGTGGCCCTTTACTAGAACCACTCCTGTAAGCCTATGTCTGTCTTATCCTGGGGAGTCCAGATGTGGCCTCACCAGGGCTGAGTAGTGAGGAATGTTCACCTTCTCTCTGCCTGCTCTTAATGTAGTCCAGGGGGGATGTTGACCTTCTTTGCTTACACAAGAGCACATTGCTGGTTTATGGTCAGCTTGTTGTTTGTGAGTTCCTCAAGGTCTTTCTCTACCAAGCTGCTCTCCAGCCAGTTGGCGTTCAGCAGGTACTGGTTCATGGGGTACTCACTGTGTGCAGGACTTGGCATCTGTCTTTGAACATAATGAAGTTCCTCTCTGTCCAACTCTCCAGGTCACTCTGAAGGGTGACACATGTATCTGATATTGGTGGCTACTTCTGGTTTTGTATCATCTGTGAATTTACTGAGAGTCCACTCTGTTCCCGTCATGCATCTCATTAATGAGGATGTTAAATAGTACTGGCCCCAGGATCAATGTCTGGGGTGCTACTGACTTGCCTCCAACTAGACTTTGTGCCACTGATCACAATTGTGTGGATTCAGCCAGTTATCAGTTCTCCTTACTGTGTACTTCGCTAACTCATACTTTATCATCTTATATGGGAGGATGTTATGGGAGACAGTATCAAAAGCCTTACTAAAGTGGATGTGAACATCTGCTCTCCTGTTGTCTTCCAGACAAGTCACCTTATTATAGAATACTGTTGGGGTCATTAAGCATGGTTTCCCCTTTGCAAGTAACTATGCTCACAATTCCTGATCACCTCCTTGTTCTAGTATCTGGCAGTTACAGAATTATTTGCTGCATCACCATCCTAGGGATTGAGTTGAGACTCAACAGTCTGTCAGAAGGTCTTCCTTCTTGAAGGTAGGAGTGACATTCGCTCTCTAACAGTTCTCAGGAAGGTGTCCCAGTTGTGACCTTACAGAGATAGGACTAAGTAGCCTTGTCCAGATACCAGGCAGCACCCTCAGTGCTCATGGGTGCAACCTGTTAGGCCCCATTTTAAGTGCTCCATAACCTAATCCCCCTTCACTGAGGCTGAGTCTTCCTTGCTACAGACATTCCATCTGGTCCCAGGGGCCTGGGGTTTCTGAACATGGATCTTGCCAGTAGACGCTGATGCAAAGAAGGGGTTAAGTACCTTGGCCTTCTCTGTGTTTATTGTCATCAGGGTCCCAGCTATATTTAGCAGTGGGCTGACATTTTCTCTAGTTTTCCTTTCTTGTTTTTTAAGTTTTAGAATCCATCCTTGTTGCCCTTCACCTCTGTTGCCAGGTTCAAATCGAGGTGGATCTTGGCTTTCCCAACCCTATGCCTACACAGTTGGGCAGGAACTCCATACTCCTTCCTGGGTCAGCTGCCCCTGTTTACACCTCTTACACACTTCCTTTTTATGTCTGAGTTTAGTCTGAGGGCTCCTTGCTCATCCATGCAGTCTTTCTGCTGACTTTCATTTCCTGCACATGGTGACTGACTTTCCTGAGCTTGGAGGAGATGATGCTTGGTCTCTGTAAGTTCACTGTGTACTTTCTGACTTTCAGGAATTCTTGGTGAGATGAGATTTATCCTGTTCTGAACAGGAACATCCCTGGATGTCAAGATTTTTCATTAAAGTAATGCTCTTACTTAATCCAAGCTGTGATAATCCATCTGTTACTCACTTTCCAGGCTAGAAGGTTTTTGGTCTTGCTGTGAAGAATTCTCATTTGCTTTTGGTTGGATATGAAGCATTCTATGGGGAGTGTCTTTGTATTTACAATTTTATGGTGGATACCTTCAGGGTTGGTTTTTTTTTTGGTTTTAAAGCACCTAAAATTTACTGATTTATTTATTCACTTAGTATTAACTTTATTATTGTACAGAGTACTTAACCATATTTCTGTGTTTGCAAGACTCTACCTTTGCTATTCTATGTTTTCTGGAAGGCCTTTTCATCCTGAGAGTATGTATCCCTGAGAGATTTTTGTTATGAAGGGAGGTCTTCTCATGTGTTTGTTTTTGAATTGAGATTCTTGCTTAATCCAGCCAGATGCAGAGTTTGGTCTCCTTTAACTGTATCTAAGCTCATGATGAGTATGTGTGCTGCATCTGGTCTTGGAACTGTAACATAGTGTAAAAATCTAGATAGAAGCTTTTAACCACTTCTACTAAGAATTGCCTATTTGTAGCTTTGCCTCTTCTGGCGTAAAAGAAATTGACTAGTCCAGACCCCTAGAATGATGTCTTGAGCAGACTCTTTGCTTGGTTCTGAGTCTTGCAATTCAGTCTGCACTCACGGAGAAGCAGACTGAGTTTAGACCATGCCCTGTGATGCCCCATATGGCTCCTGTAGCTTTGTTCTTCATCTGTGCAGCCTTTGAGGTTCTATCTTTGCAGGTCTCCAACCAGCTCTTTTTACCTGGTTCTTAATGAACGTTCTGCCAAGTACGTGTTGACGTCTGCATGTCGGAACCTGGATCTGGAAACTATGGATTCCTCTTTAGCCACAAACTCACCCGAGTGGGAGGCGGCAGCGGTTGTGTGGTCCCGGCGGCCTCCCTGCAGCACCATGGACAGGGCTGTGGCCGGCGGGCGGGCGGTGGGGTTGGCCCTGCCCTGCCGCCCTTTCCCCAGTTTTTATTCAGCATTGTGTTTTGACTCTTATTGTGTGTTGAAATATTTTTCTTCTGATTTCAATATGGTAAAGTGATAAAACTAGAAAATACCAGGCAGAGATTTAGCAGTTGTAACTTGAACAGGCTAGCGCCCTCCCCTCTTCCCATGTGCGAAGTTTCTGCTTGCTTCTCTAATGTTCATCTCCTTCACAGATCCCAGGCTAAGGGAAAAAGGATAGTCCTTGTGGCCAAATCTCTGCTTCCAGGGTCTGACACCATGAACTGCAACATAATGTTTTGTAAATGCATCAAGCATTATGCCTACTACTAAGACTTAAAAAAGTAAAATCCTGGCAGGCTTGTGTGTATATCCACAATGTGAATTTGTAGGGTTGGGAGTTGGGGATATGTGTGTTCTTCTTTATTTTGTTTTTGTTAAGCCTTAACAGTTCATATTAGATTATGACATTTCTGACAGTAAGGTGTTCAGCATATTCTGGAAAATAGGGGTTTGTTTGGTTTTGGGGTTTTTTACTTTAACCTTAGCACTATATATATACATAAAATAATAAAATATTTGCATGGTTGAAAAGTTGTCTTGTGTCTTTGTCATTATAGTGGCTTGTGTAATAAAAATAAATAAACTCGAATTAAAGGCACAGCTCATACTGTCCCATTTTGTAACTGTGAGTTTATTTTGATGATAAAGCAAATGAGTTTGGAATATTCTGAAAAAATCTTGAAAAATATTGTCTGTTTTTCTGCTTGCATACAATACAAAATAAAAGAACCTCTGTAACTCAGTGCAACCTAGAAGAATTTAGTCAAATTATCAATGTACTATGCTATCTTCATGTGAGAAGACTTTCTAAGTTACCTTTAAAACAAGCCTGTTTAAAAGCAAATCTCGTCACGTTTGGTGAGAACTGTAATTGTATTATAGGTACCTTTTAGCTTTTGTTTCATGCTGTGTAGACAGTGCGTGTTTGTAGTTTGAAACTGCAGTTTAGCCTAAGTTATAGTGTTGCTTAAATGTAAAGCAACCAGTAGTAATTTTCACAGTGCAACATTTTATATTAGATTGAGATACTTTCCATTTCACATCCTTCGAAATATGTATGCTGTTACATGTGTTTGCTTTAATTTCAAAACATTCTTCTGGGTAATAGTGACTTTGAATATATTGAAGTGAACATCACAACATAGTTCAGTTTTTCAAGAGAAGATTTCTGTACAGATAGTTTCAACAGCACATACTAAATTCTCTAATGATTTTAATGTATTTGTAATTAAATAATTTTCTAATAAAATTTGCTAAATAATGGGTTTTATGCTCATTTAGGGAACACAGTTTCTCTTGTTTCAAAGGCAAAGAAAAAGGTTTTTAAAAAACAGTCCTCACTTTTAAAGAGTTGCTGCTTGAAAGATTTGTGAAAGCAGAATAGAGGCTGAATAATCATAAACGGGATGTTAACAAAGTCGTGCATATAAAAAGATAGATACTGAAAGTGGTATTAAATTTGATCGTGTTTTGATTTTTATATTGTTGGTTATCTGTATTCATACATTAGGAGAGCATAGTCAACATTATTCTGTTATGTTTTATTCTGATTGTGAGTCTTTCTCTGTCATGGACGAATACCCTTTGACGGTAACCATAGAAGCTGACAAATTAATTAGTTGTCTGGTAAACATGACTTTGTGTAAGATTTTGCTCTTAGGAGGCCTGAAGATAAATTATCATTAGACACTTTTCCTTATAATTCTTTGTGTGACTATAACCTTGGTTTTTCTCAATAGTAAAATTTCCCCAGTTTTTATTCAGCATTGTTTTTTGACTCTTAGTGTGTGTTGAAATATTTTTTCTTCTGTTTTCAATATGGTAAAGTGATAAAACTAGAAAATACCAGGCAGAGATCTAGCAATTGTAACTTGAATCTCTTGCACTGTAAGAACTGGTAGAGTTTTCAGTGTGGTAATTGTTGTCTAGCAACTTTTTATTTTCTTTAAAGTTGACCTTTGAAATATCCAGAATAATGCCCAGTGGTCATACTTCTAATCAGCTGTGATTATGTATGTCTAGAGTGTTTTGCAACCTGAAGGTGTAAAAAAAAGAAGTGTGTGTGTGTGTGTGTGTGTGTGTGTGTGTAGAGAAATTAAGAGATAAGAAGGTTCAGTTGAAGGTTTCCCTGGCTAAGACCAATCTATCTAAAAGAAAATTTTGTGTTAGGAATTCTGTTGTATTGAAGGGTCTGGCTCTGGTTTAGTATTTAATTTCTTTAAAGGATTTAGTGTACTTATATGAAGTACAAATGCAGTCCCATTTATTACATGTAATGTATAACTCGAGATACATTGGTTTTAATCTAATTCTTGGTATGGTAAGGTGAAGAAATTAAGAAAGGTGATATTTTTTCATATATTTGATAGAATAATATAACCACTTTATTAGATAACCATTTTTTTAAGACAAATGATGTGTAGCCTAATTATTGTTAAAGCTATTGTATGTGTAATGTGATAGAAGAATTAGTCTTTAAAGAGCAACTAGCTGAGCGAGATTTTTAGCCTTGGTAAGGCATAACCATTTATTATTTAGCCATCATTTGTTACAATGATAGTTGATCATCTTCTGTAGTTCTGAATATGCAGCTGTGTCATTTGTCAGAACATACCAGCTTTGTAAAGTTATTTGATATGTTTGCTTGCTGCTTCTGTAGCTCATAGCAGAAAATAAAATTTTTTTCTAGTTCAAATTCAGGGTATCTTTTAGGAAAAACTTACTCTGAAAATTACTTTTGAGTGCCCTTATCCCAAAGGAAAAATACAGGAGGTGCCCGAAAGAGAAGGAATGGCTATCATGGCCTAATACGTGATATAGAAATGATGAATTCAGTCTATTGTGTCAGTTCCATCTAGGTATGTGAATAGGGTTGCTTATGTCAGTAGGATTGTAGTGCTATGAGAGGAAAGCATGCTTTTACCAACTGTTGCCTATATGCAACTGAATTTATATTTTTGAGAGTTCTGTGTTTTCTAATATTAGAGGAGTTGTTTTATTTAATGAGTTGTTTTATTTAACTAGTTAGATAAAATGTGGTGTGCTTCAACACTTTGATAATATACATATGACTTTTTGTAATGTTGATGATAAAAATCCATGCTTCTACATACTTCACAAAAACTTACTGCTCTGGTGCCTTTTGGAATGCTAAGATCATTGAACCAATTTACAAATCTTTTCATGGTATCTTTCAAGAAAACAATGTGATGATCATTGTAGTTAAAACTAATTTTAATAGTTTAAATTGGCACCAGTGAAATTTCCTCCTAATAAATATTCTGCTGAGCTAGGTTTGATTTGTTTCCCAAAGATACGGGTAGCAGTAACACAAGTGTCTGTAGATTTGTGTGTACAGCTTTATGGCGTTCGGCCACCTTCCTTCTAGTCTAAAGACCATATGCAGAGAATTACAGTGATGAATGGCTTTTCATTTTAACCAAATGATTTCTAAATTTCATGAGAAAATGCAGTAAAAAAGGGGATAAATTAGAGCAAAACAGTGCTAAACAATAAGTAACTGTAGAGAAAGGGTAGAAAATGTTGCAAGTTTTTCCTAGATGCAATTTTGCTTATAATAGGGATAGTGTATTTAGACTACACACATTAAAGATGGGTAAAGCCATGTTTGTGGCTGCTGTGTTGAGACTATCACTATTGTTTCTTGACAAGATTTAAACTCTCTTAATAAATTATCTTTCAGATTTTCTGTGGATGCACATGTAGTTGTATGCTGACTAATGTTCAACATGTTATTCAACTTCTGTGACTATTTTGACTTTTCCATACAGATTGGCTTAAAGTTTAAGGTGTACTTCTTTATTTTTTATCTTTTGCTTTTTATGCATACAGGTATGCAAAGCAATACGTGTATTTTTTTATATGAATATAAAATTCCACATTACTTAGGTGAAAGTAGGAATAATTTGATATTTTGGTTTTAGAATAGATTCACTACTTTGAGTTATGTTAGAAATAAGTAGGAGAGAAATCAGGCTGGATAGGCAGGCAAGTAGTGATATAGCCAAGGAAGGTCCTAACATAACTAGATTTATAGCATTAAAGAGTTTAACAAGATTTGTTTTGGTTTTAGCTTTAAGCTAGGACAAACAAAAGGTATAGGGTGACTTAGAAAAGACTCTACAAGCTACAGAAAATGAGGGAAACCTTGATCCTTTGAGAAGCTCGCCCAGTCTCTGCGCGTTAATTTTTTTTTTTCTGCCAGAGATCATGTTTCCAATTTGTCCTTTCTGTATTTGAATATGTAGTGCTTTTATGACTATGAATTAATGGGTATATATTGTAGATAATTCATAATGTCTTTGCATGATACTGCAGAAGAGAGAAGCTTCCACTTTTACCTTTACTGCAGAGGTGTACTGGTACCACAGTCCTTTTAGAGGGTAGTCTTTCTTGGGAGTGCTCTTCTGTCTGTTTCAAGGACAGTTTTCTACTTAAATAAGTTACTCCAAAGCTGGAAATTGTGCCTTAAATAGAGCTGCAGATGTGGTAACAGCTGAAGGAATTTAAGTTGTACAGCCATTCACAAACTGGAAGCATCTCCGTAACTTTATATTGTCAGAGGCATACTTTGTTGTAACGGAGGTGATGTCCATTGTTCTAGTGTGGGTGGTTGGACCCTCTAGTCTCATCCCAACTGAGGTGCAGGAAATCAGACTTCTTGTGTTCACTGCACTGTATGGAAACCTAAATAAATTGTTACCCTCAATGGCCAGAACTGCTTTTAAGTAATGCCCCCTAGGGTGCAAATGAGGATTATTTTAAATACATGATTTTCCTTATCAGGAAAACAAACTGTTCTCTATCTGATGGATGTATTTGGTTGATGTAGCATTCATATGCTCTAATGAAATACCCAGATCTTTGAAATTTGCTAGCATTTGCTTTTTATGCATATGACCAACAAATGGAAAATGTTTTCCCTTCAAAACCTGCAAGGAGAAAAAAGGGTCAAAATAAATACAGATGCAGAAGTAAACAGCTGTTGGTCCACTTAAAAGGCAATTATGGCAAATCAGGATACTATCAGAGTCCTTTCAACACCAGTTCCATGCAGTGCTCAGGGCCACCAAAAAGTGGGTTTTGCCTCTTTTTCCCTGGCTTATGTTTTTTCTGCCTTGGTTAGTCAGCCAGTGGCAGAATCCAAGAACTGGAGTTAGCACAAGGGAAGTGATGGGAGCAGACAAAGAGGTACAGTGTGGAGCAACAGAACCCAGACTGAAGCCTGGTGTTTCTGGAGGTGTTCTGTTATTGAAGTTATGCTTATTTAATATGAACCTAGTATCTTGTTTCCCTCCCTCTCTATAGTTTGATTTAGTTTTGCAGCCTAGACCCTTTCTGATAAGGATATGCCACCTGGCTGACTTCAGAAAGATTTTCAAGTCACCTCCCTGTTTCTTACAGATAGTGTACAAATAGGGCTTAGAAGACTTTCACCTGATTCAAACATATTCTTAGACCTTTCTACACTAAATATCTGAAAGAAATATAGTGTTTCAACTTCATCTGTGTTCATGTAGTTGCTTGTGTAGTTTCAGATTTTGAAGTGTTTTTCTAGAACCAAAACAGAGACTTCAGCAGTGCAACAGAATTAGATTAACTTTTGAAGAGAAAAGAAGTTCAGCAAACCCAAATCTCCTTCAGTTTGGTTTTTTTTTTTTTTAATTATTGGCTAGGTGTCACCCTGAAAGAAATAAAAGATTTCCAACTAGTAAATTCTTTTCTCTCATGCCAAACTACTCGGTTCTGAAATCGGTAATGATAGATGTGAGTCACTGAAATCAGTGACACTATGTTCAGTAATTAATACTTCCAGTATGGGTTTTGCTGAAAAAGGTAGAACAGGCAGTTGAAGACACAATATTGTCCTGAGGAGGGAAGAAAAGGGAGTGCTTTAACTGCTGGTGGTTTTATGGCCTTTTCTTCCTAGATACATTTACGTTTGAATTACAATTTTAGTAAATACAAAGAGATTATAATAAGAGGAGGTGAAAAACTTTACTCTGCATTTAATATTTACTATCCTTCTGTGGAAGTCTTTCACCATTAATGTTGTGGAGTCATGGAGTGTTTGTTACTCATCACTGAGATATGGTGAACAGATTTTGCACTGAAACCTGTCATTAACAGGACTACTCACAGTACATAATTCAATATTATACATGTCTTTGCAAGACTGGGTTTTAGGTTTCTAAAACATTTAGAAGTCATAGAAAGGCTTTTGAAGATTTTACTGCTTTTCTTACTCTGGGTTCCAAGCAGCATCTGTTACTGTGTCTTAAAAGTTAGGCTTCTGGTTCATGTCTGACATTATACTTTTATAATAATGTTTGATATGCTGTATTTGAAAGGATATTATTTTTGTCTGGTCTGCTATGTTCTGTCAAAATAACATTTTGAGGTTCTAGAAGTAGAATTACGAAGTTACGAATGGCTGACAATAAGGACATACTCAGCTGCCAGGTAGTCTGAGGGTAATGGAGTAGGCTTTTCTTTATGTGTGTTCTAAGTATGTATGTTGGTTTTCCTAGAAGCTACAGTGCTAAACTGAATTTTATGTGTGTATTGAAATAAAGTGTCTTATCAGCTGTGAAAAAAAGATGCTAGTTAGCTTTATCTCACTGCTGAGGGTTCATCAGGTATGAGATCTAGGCCTGAGGAACTAAGTTGAATGTACTTTTTATTCTTTTTGTTTTTCAGAGGCCCGGAAGACACAATAAATGATTGTAAAATCCTTTTTGTAGAGGAAATGTACAAGATTGAAAAGCCAGGAGCCTATCCATTGACATTTGGGGATGGAGATTTCAAAAGTATGCTTTTTAAAAAATTATTTGAATAGAAGTACAAATTGAATGAATGATTTTATTTTTTTTTTAGATAGAAGGATCAGCATACAGAGATAATAGTAATTGGTTTGTATGTTCAAGAAAGTAATAACATAGAATTCCTTTTAGATTTCTTTACTAAAAGCAGATTTACTGTAAGGTGGTTCTATTACTTGACATATTCAGAAACTGGTAACATCTTAGTACTATCAATCATGAGCAGGAATAGGGGGACAGCTGATAACATTCTAAATGAACTGTGCAGAATGAATTCAAAGTCTTGTTTAAGTTCCTAGATAGGTATTCAGAACATCAAAACTGCTGTTGCAATTGACTTGTCCTTTAAACTTTTAATAAATGAAGAAATGCACAGATAGGATCAGTCTGTAACGGTGCACTTTAACCCTGTCATTATGTCAGAATTTAAAAAGAGAAGTAAGGAACTTCATGTTAAAGCTACTTGTACTATGAAAAAGTATAATATTTAGAAAGGCCCTGCATGACCTTCTAAAAAAGTAACTATACTATACCTTCCTATCCTCCCCACAACCACACAAAGGAGTTAGTGGCAGTTTAAAAAGTAATGTGATATTTTATCCTAAGTTTAAAAATATATTGAAGTTAGGAGTGATAAGTGTTTGTGACAGCAACACTGAGAGATTGGACTGCAGCTCTGCTAATAGGTACTAGATATTATTATATATTAGATTCCTGTCTCCAAGGCAGTTTTTCAGAATGTTTGTATGTGGCTCTCAGTGCACAAAAACTAGTCCACTTACTGTTTATTTGCCATCATCTTAAAAAAATCAGTTTTCAGAGGAGCAAATACCATTTGCTGCAGTATTCTTAAAAGTAAGAATGTGATTTTCTGTAAATGAACTTCTTATAAATAATTTTTTATTTGTGATTTACTTTGCTCAGATTACTCAAAAAAAATTAACCATCCATTCTGTTTATTTTTTTCTTGGATATATTAAAGGGTTTTTGCAATATCTTAAAACATATCTTTATTTGAAAAAATTGTTATATGAGAAATTTAAAAATCTACAGATACTGCTTTGCATTTAGATACTACTTATGTTCCAAGTCTAATTGTTTATGAAGCTTTTAAAAGAGCATATAAAATCATTACAGTTCATTTGGTTCTTCCCTGCAGCTACTGTCTAGTGAGTTAATTTTTTAAATGTGTGTGTGTTATGGAAATTAATTATTACTATATTGCTGACTAGACAAAATTGTCTACAGTGCCACCATTTGATCTGACATGAGTATTTATATAATATTGTTTAGGTTGGAAAAGACACTTAAGATCATTGAGTACAATTGTAAACTGAGCACTGCCAAGTCTACCACTAAACCATGTCCTTAAGCGCTACATCTGCAGGGCTTTTAAATACCTCCAGGGCTGGTGACTCAACCAGGCTGCCCGGGCAACCTGTTCCCATGCTTGACAACTCTTTCCATGAAGCCATTTTTACTAATATCCAGTCTAAACCACCAACATGAGGCCATTTCATCTTCTCCTATCGCTCATTACTTGGTTCAAGAGACTCATCCCCAGCTCTCTGCACCCTCCTCTCAGGGAGCTGTAGAGGGCGATGAGGTCTCCCCTCAGCCTCCTCTTCTCCAGACTAAACACCCCCAGTTCCCTCAGCCGCTCCCCGTACGACCTGTGCTCCAGACCCTGCACCAGCTTCGTTGCTCTTCTCTGGACACGCTCGAGTCATTCAATGTCCTTTTTGGAGTGAGGGGCCCAAAACTGAACACAGGAATCGAGGTGCGGCTTCACCATTTTGTACTTCCTACACTGCTTGCCACCTTTATTGTTCCAAGCTCTTTATTTTCACTTACAGTTCTTTCCCTTCTATTTTGACAGCTATTTCCTTATTTATAACTTCTTTGCTTAAACTGCTCAGATAATGCCATTGGTGTAGAGATTTGCACCTCTGCGTGCAAATCATTCTTTTCCTGGTCCCATTTTTTATTCATTTTAATACATTGTTTACAAACCTTCATAAATAAATGGAATGCCGAAATATACTCTTTAAAAATGTAACCCTGAAAATTTAATTGATCTGCAAATTTAACCTTATTTCTTGTTTTGAACTGTTCTTTTTCCTGAGGCCAGATTTCTCACAACACTGCCCTTTTCATTTCTGCTCTGTTATTCTGATTTTTTGGTTAGCTGTCAGTTATGCAGAGTGCTGTATGCCATAAGCAGTATACCCTTTACCTCTGGACTGTACTTACACCCCTATTCCTACTTTGTATTTAAAATTTTAAAATATATATTCCTATATCTATAAACACACACACAGAGCTACCTTAGCTTATGTGCTATGAATAACTGAAGATTTTTGTTACAACAGCAGCAGATGAAAATCAAAGCATTCACTTACCTTAAATACTTCATGACGTTGTACACACAGTCAGAAAATGCAGTGACTATTTTTGTCTGTATTAAGTCCAGGTCCTTTCCAAAAGATAGAATGCCTACTTTGGAAATAACCTTCATCAGCTAAACAATGTACGCTACATCTGTAGAAAATTTTTAATTTCTTGAGCACAGCCATACATTAATTAGGCTTTTGTATGTGTAAATTATATAAAAATGTATATGACATGTCAATATATGTTTAACAGTTAAAAATAAGGTAGTTATTTTCAAATTATTTAATGGAAATCTAAATTTTGCTGCCCAGGAAAGAATAGGGCTAAACTTATTAGAAAATTAGAAAACTAAGAAGCAACATACTTGTAAATAAGTTTCAGATATTCTTATGTGAAACAGAAGACCTAGATATCAACATACAATACTTCCATCAGAATCCAAATTTGTGGTATGAACATGAGAACTTTCTGCAAAAGAAGAGAATATGAAATTATGTATGCAACTAAACTCTGCAGTGTTGGTAGGGGTGAACTGACCTGTCTTCATGTGACCAATAGTGCAGATATAATGAGGGCATTTGATTTATGGCATGGTTAAAGCAGAAATGTGAAAAAATTGAAGTTGTGTAATGAAAATGACAGTTTGTTTGTATATTGAAAAAAGTTGAAAACTCCAGGTATTGTTTAATTGAACTAAAATATGTAGACCTTTTAGCTCTTTTTCCTTTTTTAAAAAATAAAGTATTATTACTAACTTTTTACCTAAGAAACCAAACCAGTAAATTGCATAGACCTAAACAACCTGTGGTGGTAAGAGATACAGAAAAATATGCTATTTCTTTTTGCCTGTTGTTTATTGGATGAGGTAGACTAATGAGTTTCTTTTAGGGATTGCTCAGTCATCACTTTAAAAATTTTTCAAAGGGAATATCAGTTACATGGGATTTCTTCAGTCTGACTTGACTTGAATTGGTGTTGACATCTTGGACAGACCATGAGTTTTGCCTAGCTGTGTTGGAAAATCCACAGATTTCTTCATCAGCACTCTTAAAATGTTTCCTTTATCTTCAAATGAACCCTGGGAGAGAAGTCTTAAACTGGAAGATTACTTGCATTTGGATAGTATTTGGATAGTATGCAGATAAGTCTTCTAGATTAGACTTCGGTAGAAGCAGTACACTGAGAAATTTTGGCTTTAAGTGTATCTGAACTTTGCCTTTAAGGCTTTGTAAAGTAACCATTTTCTATACACATTTCCTCCTCCTCTTTTCCAGTCAGTACATCTCACTAGGCCTTCTATCTGCAGATGGTAATTTTCCCTCTTCAGTGATCCTTCTGTTATGTTCTTCAGCTTTTATATTTATTTCTCTTACCAAAAAAAAAAAAAAAAAAAAAAAAAAAAAAAGCAGCAGTGTTCTAGCACTTCTTATAGAAAAATCATCTAGTGCCCCCCCCCGCCATGAGCAGGGACACCTTCCACTAGCCCAGGTTGCTCAGAGCCTCGTCCAACCTGGCCTGGAACACTGCCAGGGAGGGGGCAGCCACAGCTTCTCTGGGCAACCTGTGCCAGTGTCTCACCACACTTGTCATAAAAAAATTCTTCCTTGTATCCAATCTAAATCTACCTTCTTTCAATTTAAAATTTTTGCTCCCTGTCCTGTCACTACATGCTCTGGTAAAAAGTGTTTCTCTTTCTTAAAAGCCCCTGTTAAGTATTGAAAGGCCACAATAGTGTCTCCCTGCAGCTTTCTCTTCTTCAGGCTGAACAAACCCAGCACTCTCAGCATTTCCTCACAGGAGAGATGATAATTTTTGTGGCCCTCCTGTGGACCTGCTCCAATAGGTCCATGTCCTTCTTATGTTGGGGGCCCCAGAGCTGAACGCAGTCGTCCAGGTGGGATCTCGTAAGAGCAGAGTAGAGGGGAGAGAATTACCTCCCTCAGCCTACCGACCACACGTCTTTTGATGCAGTCCAGGATACAACTGGCTTTATGGGCTGCAAGCACACGTTGTCAGTTCATGTGCAGTTTTTCATCCACCAATACCCCCACATCTTTCTCTGCAGGGCTGCCCTCAGTGCCTTCATCCCCCAGCCCGTACTGATACTGAGGATTGCCCTGTGCAGGACCTTGCACTTGGCCTTGTTGAACTTCATGAGGTTCACATGGGCCCACTTCTCAAGCCTGTGAAGGTCTCTCTGGATGCCATCCCTTCTCACTAGTGTATCAACTGCACCACTCAACTTTGTCATCCACAGACTTGTTGAGGTTGCCCTCAACTCCACTGTCTGTGTCACTGATGAAGGTATTAAACAGTATTGGTCTCAGTGTGGACCCCTGAGGGACACAGCTTTTTACAGATTTCCACTGGAAGCTTGCCCTTCAGTATTGTTCTCTCATGATAGTCAGAGAAACCTGGGGTACTTCTCCATGTTTGGGGGTTGATAAATTCTAGTCTCCCCTAAAAATTTATCTGAAAGACAACAGTCCTTTAGTATGGAAAAAATTCTGCATATTCCTAAGGGTTTAATCTTTCATGGGAACAGGCAGTGTTTTCTTAAATATTATGATTTGTTGCTTGTACTCTTCTTTTTTTGTCTAATTTTCTGTCTGCTTAACTAGCACCTGTGGAAGAATCTGATGCTCATGGTGCCTCTGAAGGGCTGTAGAGGTTTGATGGAGTTGCTTGTTTTAATTTTTGTAGTGGGGCTGCTCTTCAAATTCCTTATTAATGAGCTTGCTTGTGACATTATGGACATATTCATTAAGGTTTTGTTCCGGAGAATGAAAGTGTTATTTTTTGTACAGCTAATGACTTTGGGATATTTTTGGTAAAGATTATGACAGGAGTAAGTTTGTCCTTATCACACTGTCCTAGGCCAAATGCCCTTTTGAGTAGACATTGTCAAACAGTTCAGAAGTTCCTTAGTTTGCCTATGGACAAAATAGTACTCAAAAGAATATTTTCTGTCCCATTCTAAACTTTAAGAAAAACGTTCTCATTATTAGTTCAGATGTCTAGATTCTCCAGCTTCCTACTTCCAACTCCAGATCTCAAACAGTCTTTCTAATCTTTTGTCTTCTGATTCAAAGCCAGTTACTTCTTTCAAATAAAATACTGTTTCCAGAGAAATTTGGAAGTACTCTATTGATTATTGTATTAGACTGTTTTAAGCACAAATTCACTTCTGTGGCATTTCTAGATGACTTTCGCACAGAACATATAAATAGATTTTTTTTTTTTCCTTTTAACGTTGGAATCCTTTGGGGTGTGATCAAATTATCTTCTGAAGTCTTCTCTCATTTTTCTGGACCTTCTACTTGTTTCAAACATTTCTTTTAGAAGTATTAATTCTGCTGCAAGTATTCATTCTTCCCTGTCTTTCATACCTAGTGTAGGCTACTAAATTATTTCCTCTTGTATAAAAGCGTTTTGTCCCTGATTAAGGAATCAATGCCAATGGTTTTGTTTCACAGTGGCATTCATGGGTCCAAATTTCCAAGTGTGGAAACAAAGTTTGTGTTTACGTGTAAACTAAATTGCTGATGTGAAACTGTTGATTTGAGGTTGTCTGTGATCTCAGATTACTACTTCTTCTATCCAGCTGTAAATTTGATTTAAGAGGGAGAGAACTGTTCCAAATTGTAGTTTCATCTTAACTGTTACCAGTTAGCTAACTGGAGTTTCTTCATGGCTGTATTTAAGAAGACTCCAACTAGAGATTGTGCAGGGCTCCATCTGTAGGGAGTGTATGCAGGTGGCATGTTGTGAACAAGAGGGGAGAAAAATAAGAGAAGCTGTTGATAAGTAATTTTCTTTACTGCTTTTTTTTTATGCAGCAGAAGAAATCCCACTAACCTGGATAATGAAATACCTCGTAACACAAAAGTGTTTTTAAGAGGGCAGTGTTCATGTGCAGAAATAATTTTTTTCCTGTAGATACAGTAGTGCACTTTTGTAAGGTTGATTTATTGTTTGTTTTTGACAGGAAAAAGTGGCCCTGAATGCAAGCACTGTAGGGCTGATCCAGATAAGGAGTGCCGTTTTTGTTCGTGCTATTTGTGTGGTGGAAAACAGGATGCTCACATGCAACTCCTGTGTGATGAATGTAATATGGCTTATCATATATACTGTCTGAACCCTCCCTTAAGCAAGATACCAGAAGACGAAGACTGGTAAATATACAATGATGATTTACTTATCTATATTGCCATTCTATATATGATACTTTTTTTATTATTTGCACCTTGTGAGATACAATATTGAAGAATTTCAGTTCTGCTCTGCTTTTCATCTGTCTACTTAATCTAAGCCTTATGTTTTTTGTCACGGTAATTCTTTTAAATCATTCATAAAGGATTAGTAGTTAGCTTTAATGACCATTATGTAATTTCAAAACTGGTATGTTCATTTTACTCATTGTGACCATTATGCTGTTTCAAAACTGGTATGTTCGTGTTATTCATTATGATCATTATGATCTTTCTGTGACATCTGATCTGGTGGTGTTTATTAACAGTGGTTGTTCTCCACCCTTTTAATTTTGTTCAAGCTTACCTGCTTTAACAATTCTTACGCTCATCCTTCCTTTTCTTTCATCTGTCCCTGTTGCTGCCCATGTGCCCTTCCTGTGTCTTCTTGTTTCCTCTATTCATTTCTCCTGCTGTGCGAGGACAACCACCTTGCTATTCATTTCTACTGTCCCTGGTTCTGCCAGCAGGAAACTCAAGCTAACTGGCATTGTTAAATCAAGATAATTGTATTTTTAAGGGAATCTGCATGGACCCATTGGCAGCCCATTAAGTTATCTTTGACTCTGTACCATTTTTGTCTTTATTAGCTATCTACAATTTACACTGTTTGTATTTATCACCTGCCTGTGACTTACGTAAGATGCTAATTAGTAATAAATTAGTAATAATAAACTAATAAAGCTTTCTACTGCATAGACATTAATAAATGTCTAAAATATCTATGGATACATTTTATGGAATCTCTTTGGACCTTGGGATTAAATTTTATGTAAAAATCTGTGTGCTTTGGAAGTTTTAACATTCTCTGGAAATAAATGACTCAATCTGCTATACTATATTAGATGCCATAGTGGGTTTATTTATTGGTCAGTGCCTAATAGTCTGCATGTTTTCTGGGGCATTGTATTTTTTCTAAACTCCTATGTTTATGCCAGTGTGTGATTTAGTGATTGTGACCATTAACATTGATAAGTGTTTCTCAGTGTATATCTGGCCACAGGGATACTGTTGGTGGAAGCTGATTTTTTTTTTTTTCCCCATGAAATTTCTGCACCAAGAAGAGTTGTATTCACTGTTTTTGGAGGAACCACTGGCTTGAAATACTACCTAAAAAATACTTTCACTACCTGCTAGAAATATGTGTGGATCATTTGAACTAAAAATAACATTTATTTGAATATTGTCTATGTGCCTTCCACTTCTTGCATATGGAGGATAATTACAGTGTTTATTCAGCAGTGTGTATTGCACAGCATATTAAGCTTAACTATCCCCAAGTTTTCTACGGTCAAGCAGACTGGTCTGTGCATGACATCTTCTTGCTTCCTACTACTTGTCAACATAAGTGAGTTAATGTCACATGTTGACAACTGTCCTCAACACACAAGTGCTTTTTACTGACTGCAGTCCATAAGGACTATTCCTACCTGATTGCACCTGACGTTTGGATATAGCATCTGAGAAGTTATTTTTTTACTTCGTTCAGAAGCTGGGTGCTTCAAATGCTTTTTTGGATTAGATATTAGTGTTCTGATCTTCACTGGCACCCATTCTTTTTCAAAAGCTTCTTATGAGTTATTCTACTTCTGTTTCAGAGGGCTACAGAGAAAGTTTGAAGAACAGAAATTTTTTCAAAGTGTAGCCATTACTGCTTGAATCTCCATACCTTCTTCCAATAATATCACTACATAGGTCCCCAGGACTGTTTTCCTCCATACAGAAGATTTAGTGCTCTGTAGACAACCACACAAGAATTAAATTGACTGACAACAGAGTCCCTCAGGTCATACGTTAAGTGCACTTTTAGACCCTTCTACTTATATTTCTGGCAAAAAAATGTACAAATTTCCATGAGTAGTAGAAGTTTAATTCATATAATTAAAATGCCTTGGAAAATGGATGTCAAGCTTTTAAACTTGTTTTTGTTTGCTGTGTAATGATATGGGTCTTAAGATTTACTTATGTAAGTAGATAGCTGCATCTGTGAATGAAGTCACTGGGTGGGAGAGTTACTATTTCGGAGCTGGCTTGCGATTTGGGGATTCTTAGTGATGGCAGCCCTGTGCAGTCTTAATGCTTGGATGTATTTAGGAGTGCAGTTGCACTGGGCAAAGCAGTGCCTCCTACCAAAGAGGAGGTCTGTGTTCTCCCTTCTTGCATACTAACAAAGAGTCATGGCTGTCTGGTCCTTAACTTATTGACAGATGTTGTTTGGTTTAGAAATGGAAAAATTTCCATTTAGTATTTTTATAGTCTAAAATTTGGCAAACTCCCTGCAGGGGCTAACTCTGCTATTTGGGAAAGGATGATAAATTTCTCTTAGAGAGCTTAAGCCACTTTATATGTGAAACTGTATTTAATATTACATACAAAACTCAGTTTGAAAAATATTAAGGTAATATGGTTAGCCTAACAAGAAGCAGGAATGCCATAGTTAATTCACCTCATGAATTTGTTTCTTCTTTTAATTTGTCATTGCAAACTTTTTTCTAAACTGTAATAACATTTGAAGTCTTAGTGTGAGACAATTTCAGCATCATATATTATTTTTAATTTCTTTTTATCTACATATCTTCACTGTCTTACTGGTTCAACATCTTTACTGACATAGTGAAACATAACAGCTGAACATGAGCCAGCAGTGTGCCCAGATGGCCAAGAAAGCCAACAGCATCCTGCCTGGTATCAGAAATAGTGTGACCAGCAGAAGCAGGGAGGTGACAGTCCCCCTGTACTCTGCACTGGTGAGGCCACACCTGGAGTATTGTGTCCAGTTTTGGG
Organism: Athene cunicularia; assembly: GCF_003259725.1. Classification (NCBI taxonomy): domain Eukaryota; kingdom Metazoa; phylum Chordata; class Aves; order Strigiformes; family Strigidae; genus Athene; species Athene cunicularia. The sequence continues at coordinate 3,357,006 of NW_020799145.1, forward strand.
CACCTCAATACGAGAGAGATCTCGAGGTGCTGGAGCGAGTGCAGAGGAGGGCAACGATGCTGGTAAAGGGCCTGGAGAACAAATCCTGTGAGGAGCGATTGAAGGAGCTGGGACTGTTCAGTTTGAGGAGGAGAAGGCTGGGGGGAGACCTCATCACTCTCTACAGCTACCTGAAAGGACATTGTAGAGAGGTTGGTGCTGGTCTCTTCTCACAGGTGATTAGTGACAGAACAAGAGGGAATGGCTTTAAACTGCAACAGGGGAGGTTCAGACTGGATATTAGGAAAAAAATTTTCACAAAAAGAGTGGTCAGACAGTGGAATAGGCTGCCCAGGGAGGTGGTGGAGTTACCATGCCTGGATGTGTTTAAGGGTCGTTTAGATGAGATGTTGAGGGATATGCTGTAGGGGAGAACTTTGTAGAGTTGGGCTGATGGTTGGACTCGATGATCCCAAGGGTCTTTTCCAACCTGAATGATGCTGTGATTCTATGAAATCTGCTCCTGTGGACATTAATCATTAATTCTTCTATTCATATCCACATACAAAAGTTAATTAGTAAATCTAAAACAGTAGTAGTAGTTATATAGACTAGGTTATCAATGTTTAGATCAGGCTTCCTCCACTAGTGGCTTGTGGGCCAAAGCCAGACCATGAGAGAAGAAACATGGAGATTTACCTTTGCATTGGCATTCCTGGAGTGGGATGAAAACTTTATTAGAAGCAGCAGCAGGACCAGTGTACTGCCTTCCTCTCTCTGTTTTAGTCACTGCATAATAGCATCTCATACTTAACTACCAGGATGTCTTTGTGTTAGCTGGAATGAGTCTCAGCACTATATTCCAAGTGACTTCAGCATTGTGGAGTGAGTGTGTTCATGCATTTGTGTGTGTATGCGTGTGTGTCTACACACATTCCATGATACTTTGGCTGTCTTTCACATTCAGCTGTATGCAGTGAAATGTATTGCACTAGAATGGAAAAATAAATGTAGAGTGGGCAGGACGTAGGAACAAACCATGGGTACTGGTTAGCAGTGTACTCTAATCTCAGCTATCTTTTCTTTTACATGATCTAAATGAAAGAGGACAGAATGAAGACAGAATACAGGAAACATGGGGACCTCTCACATCTCATGTGAGAAAAAATGTTTTGCCTCTAGCACTCTACCTTCAAAGATATTGAAATGCCCTTTTTTAAAAGTTGACAGTATTTGTTCATGTTGTGTTCATTTTTTAAGCTGTAGACTTCAGCTGCTTAAAACTGGTATATGTTTGCTAGCTTGAAATATTCAGTCAAGATAAGCAAATTGACACTATTTTGGCTACAAGAAATGTATTGCCATTATTATGAAGTAATTGAGAATTTACTAAAACCTTTTTTTAGGTATTGTCCTTCCTGCAAAAATGATTCTAATGAAGTTGTAAAGGCTGGAGAAAAGCTTAAACAGAGTAAAAAGAAAGCAAAGATGCCATCTGCCAGTACTGAAAGCCAGAGAGACTGGGGCAAGGTAGAGTGTATTTTAGAAATAGCTGTTACTCTGATTGTTCATGTATGTGCTACTTCTATAATTCTACTTATATATGCACTACACAAAATTCAGTACTGGGTTGCACAGACAATAATGTTTAATCCTGCCCACTATCTACTGGCAGTTAAAGCAGTGGAAGAATTATTAAGGTGACTAGAGGTAAAATAAATAAAAAAACCAACCCCTGATCCCTCCCCCAAACCCATATACACATATTACTTAATTAATATTCCTTTAAAAATTAACATATTTTGAAGTATGTGTTTGTTATAAAGATGAGAATTTTTGTTATCTGCATTGAATTTGCAAGTAGTCTTGAATATTATAATACCAATTCATTTTGTCTGATGTATTTTTAGGGAATGGCCTGTGTTGGTCGCACTAAGGAATGCACTATTGTTCCTTCTAATCATTATGGACCTATACCTGGTGTTCCTGTTGGGACAACCTGGAAATTCAGAGTTCAGGTATGTTATTTCAGTATTAGCTGTAGTTGAAGTAACTAAATAATAGTGAATGGGTTGTACATTAAAATAAATTTAGATTGATAATTGCCATTTTCGCCAGGACTAAATTAAACAAATACACTATGATTGTAATATTGAAAGTGATGCCAATAGGAGTGAAGGTTGAAGTATACTGATTTTACAGTACAGCTTAATAAGTTGTCATTAGGATAAAGAAATTTCACATGTTAAAATTCTAAGTGGGATACTTAGTCAATTTAGAGACTGTAGTTTCTTTATTTCGGATTTGCATAGTTTTTTATGACGCAGGCATTCTTTTCCCTGGAAGGAAATTTACTCAGTATTGCTTCTGGAGAGATCATCTGAAGAGCATCTTTGTCATGAATTACTTACCAGAGTCCATATTTGGGGTGAATCACCTACCAGAAACCTAAATTTAGTTGATAAAACCTGGAAATGAAAGAAGGGAGGGAGAAATGAATGAAAGGATGTTTGATACAGGAGGAAAGAGGAGCACAATAGTGGGGTGTTTTTATTCAGCGTACTCAGATGTTCTGGAAAAATTGGTAAGTAGCTGATAAAGTTAGGTGAGAGTGCTCAGTTGTTGCAGAAAGTAAACATGGAATAGGGAACAGTTCTAACTATATAATTTGTAATGGGATTTCAGCTACTTCTTGTTATTTAGGAAAGAGATCTTCTAATAGGTAATTTTGAAAATAAGTCATCTTAATACCCAATAGTGACCAATAAAATAAATCCGGTGTTAAATTACTGTGAAAGGAAGGGTCAGGAAAATACAATATATTAAGAACATCAGTCAAGATGATTAAAGTAATGATAGAGATTTCATTTGGCTGGAAAGACTTTTCATTCTGGAAGAATGTTGAAAATGTGGTCTAGTGTAGTTGGCTACAAAATTATATATAGTATGAAAAAAGTAATTAGGGACCTATAGATATAATTTCATAATGCAAAAACGTGTAATCAAAACAAGGGAAGCTGCTCACTTCAAAATGAATAAAAGAATAAAAGTGGTACTAATCCATATGACAAGTAGTACTACTGTGAATTCTTTTCTCTCTTTGATACTGTTGTACCTAGTTTAGGAAGTCTGAGCCATAGACAGCTGGATGCTGAGAATTCGTGCAAGGAAATACTGATCCTTGTGTAGTTTTCATTCCATGCACAGCTCTTATCTCTTGGTGGAGACAGCGTTTTTGGCCAGATGGACCTTTGATCTGATGTATTGTACTATGAATGTACAAGACTACAGCAGAAATATGTAAACTTCCATGGAAGCTGCTTAAAAGTGTACATTGGAAAAAGGTGTTCATGAGTGGAAGAGACACAATGAGAAAACCAGGCAATATCAAGGTCTGAAGAAAGAAGGATCCTAATGGGTTTTCTGCTGGGAACCTTCATTCTATCAATAGTTTTTTTTGGCATCACATACTGAGAAAATACACAATTTAATATGTAGCCTCTCTTTTATTCATAAAGGGTTTGGGGTTTTTTTGACTCTAATTTGGTAGTTTGAAACAATTATTAAATACATGCTTGTGGGAAAGTTGTTCCAGTGGACTCTAACAGTGTTGCCAGTGTATGGAACAGCTGCAGCTCCCAGAGATGATCTGGTTGCAGCTTAGTTGCACACACATTATGAGACAGTTATCCTGGTTGGAGAATTAGCTTATGATCCATACATTGTTGGAATGGCTTCTGTTTCCTTAGCCAGTGTCATAATATTCCCCTGCCTTGGTCACATTTACAGTGTGTTACCTTAATAGTATACCTGATATAATGATCTTTATATAGGTCACCGTGATCTTCCTTACTTAAAAACTGTAAAATATTACCAAATTGGCAGATCTCCATCTGTTTTGGATTGTTCTAAATGACTGAAAGTGGAGCATAGTAGTGAGTACAGTATTAAATGCTGCCTATGGAAAGAATTCTGGAGATTTTTCCCAAAGAAGAAAGTGTACTTTTTACATATTCTAGTGTCACTGCTGTTCTACATTGTCCTTGTATTTCTTGGGTGTCCTTACTTTTGGATTTTCTTCCTTAAAAACAAGTTGAATTCTCACCTTTAAAGGCAGTCTTACATTAACTATTACACAGACACCCTGTACAGTATTTTTAAACAGAAAGGTGATTGTTAAAAGTGATTGTAGATGGCTGGATGTTTGAAAAAAATGCTAGGAACTGGCTTTTTTCTGTTGCCAGGTGAGCGAAGCAGGTGTTCACAGACCACATGTAGGTGGAATCCATGGACGCAGTAATGATGGAGCTTATTCACTCGTATTAGCTGGAGGATTTGAAGATGAAGTGGTATGTCATTTATGGAAGCAGTGGTTTTGCTGTTCTAACGGATTGTTTGTAAGGATAAAGATAGATGAAGTTTGTTGTTGATCCTAAATTTAATACTTAGACAAATATGACCGTGAAAAGAATAACTACTACTGATAACAAATAGAACCGTTTTTAGTGTTTTGGGGAGAAATATGTAAGGAAATCTTTCTTAAAGAATGCTTATGCTAATACTTAAGCAAAATATGTCAATTACAGCTGGATTTTACATTGTTTAGGGTAGTTAAATTTCGCTATACTTTCAGAATCTGAATTTTGTATTATTATTTAAAATCTGATAGTATAATTATATACAAATAATGTGGTTTATGTTTTGCTTTGCTCATGATTTTTGTTGCTATCATGAGATAGATGTTTCTTCCTTTGAGCTGCTTGTGTTTCTAAATGTGTGATACATTTACTGAAGCAGGAATGAAAGGTACATGTTATTTGATTCTATGAAGTTCTGAAGGTTCTTGACTCCTACTGATGAGCACTTTCAGAACTTCTTAGGAAAGTCTTGGTATCTTGTATTATGATCCCCAAAGGCACTGGAAAAAAAAATCTTGTTTGTTAACATTTAAGTAGAACAACAAAAACAATTATGATGCTAAACAAAACAGTAACTGTGTCAGACTTCCATCTCATGATGTTGACCATTTATGAATAGATTACTGTTTTCTTCAATTAAATAATGTTTACACGGCGTACATCCCTTCCTGCAGTTCTGCTGCATCAGGTGAAATTTTGAATCATACATCAGGTGAAGGATAAAGCAGTAAGCAATCAATTTTTTTAAAGCATGCATAGCTGTTAAAAGACAGACATTGGAGAAAGAAAGAAGCATCTGAAATAGCATCAGAATGTAATGCTCTCTTTGCCAACAGCACCAACTGGCTGCTGCTGCTGAGTATTTCTCTGAAGGAATCTATGTCTCTCTTTGAACAAGTTACATGAGGAGGAACTTGGTGTTGCGATACATTACTACATACTTAGTCAACCCCAACCCAAGCTCTAGGACCCTTAGCCAGTGGATCCTGAGAACACTTGCTCGGTAGTTGTACCTGCTATATTGAGATGCTGCAGACTCATGTTTTTTTTTTATTTGGTGGTGATACTGATGTCCCCTTATTTCTGCTGTTGTAATTATTCAATTCAAAATATTTAATAAACTTAATTGGATCATTTGCATGCCTTTTCCAGTTCACCTCAGTGATGTTGTGATCATGTGTTTTTGTGGACACCTACATATTGTCATAGTTTAGATGGCATACATAATTTTGAAAAGGCATAGTTGAGGAGAAATACTGCAGAAGATACCCCAAAAATCTGTATGAATGTCAGCTTTTCTCCAACTCTCTAAACTAAGAATCCAGGAGAGAGTTATTTTCTTCCCAGGTGCATTTTTAGAATTCATTTTTATTTGTTTCTTTTTAATAAATCAGATTTTATATCCCAGCTTAACTGGCATTTTACCTGTCTTTTGGAAAAGGTTGAAATTTAACTCCTATAAGAATATCTACAGAAAAATCAAATTTTATACTTATAAGCATTTGAAGTACACTATCTCATTCCACAAATGAAACTTCAAAATAAAAATTCAGATAAAATCCTCTGCTCACATCTAGTCACTTTATAACAAGAAAAGAGAGGTGACTCTTACTTGAATTTTGGTGGTATGATGTAGGTATTTGTGTATATTTTTTTATAAAATTGAGAAATAAATATATTTGGAAGACTGGTTTATTGTATGTTTGTAAACTTTATGCACACTGCTGACTTATGCCATCTTAATGCTTTCCATGTGGCTTTAAATTAGCAGTTCACTATTGGAGTAAAATAATTACAAAATTATATTTCAGGAAATAGATTTAACTCTTTAGCTTTCAGATCGTGGTATTTTTATGCTGTGCCTTTGGGAACTTACAGTCCTGCAGACCCAGACTTGTCTGCAACTTTCCTCAAGTTGGGACGTTCAGGATATATTGGAGTGCTCAGGAATGTTGAATTCTGTCAGTATAGAATCTGCCCTCAAGACAGAGAAGGGGTAGTCATATTTTACAAAATGAGCACTGAGTGAAATTGAAGCACGTGAAGCTTAACTCCAACTCTTAGTTAAATGCATATAAAATGTTTGTATGTTAATGTCTCTCTTGGAAATGTTTAACCTTGAATTTCAGTGACAAGTTACATGCCTTACCCATTTAAGATATAGTATTACAGTTGTTAGCTTTAGAGTCTTGAACATGTTAATATTGTGGATCTGGTGTTGTTCTTAATAGTAACTGTAATGGGAACATTAGCTGAAAAAATTGGAAGTCTTATAGGAATTAAAAATTTAAGAATTATATTTTATTACATAATTAATGATAATATATAATATAATTAAGAAATATATTTTAAAACTAGATATTAGACATTAACAGTGATTATGCAGTCACAGTGTTCATGATAAAAGTATTTTGACTTGTCTGTTCATCAAATCAAGTAGCTGAAAAAATATTACTTCTGTATTGAGAAATTACCCTCCTATTTTTTGTTGGTTTTATGTATCAGGGTTAAAACTGCTGTTTATTTTCAAAAGTTTCAAGATTCATCTTTCTACTGGGTTGAGGTAGTGTTGTAAAGATGGTAAATTGTGTGGTGTGCTTAGTTTAATCTGAACAAAGATTGTTTATTCTTTTAGTGCTTTTGCAAATAAGATCATATAGAAAAACTCTGAACTGAGATTCAGAATCTCTTGGAGAATAATATCTGCTGTGATCATTCACATCCTCTTGTAAAAGATTCTGAGAGTATAAAAGAGAATAGCATCTCTAATGTCTCAAAAGTGACACCAGGCAAATATATTCATTGCTTAGGTTTGTTGGTATTTCATATCAAACCCATTCATTGCCTGGAGCATAGCATTCACAAACCACTTCATGAAATGGCTTGCTTTCCATTTTAAGTGTTCTGTGTCTTTGGGTTAATTTTGTGGAGGGGGGTAGTCAGTTTCAAGGGGTTAGTACAACTGTTACTCCACTTGTTTGAAATAGTCCAGTTGCAAATGAACATTATTTAGCTCACTAGATTTGCCCAAGCCATGTCATGAGGATATAGCATTTCAGAACCTCTGCTTAGTGTGCATTGCACGGGGAAAGCGCTTGATCAGTTCCATTAATGCCAAAGGTGTAGTGCCAGTGCTCTAGTGAATTGCATACTTAAATGGCTTTAAATGCAAATTAGGTGGCAATGGGAACCTCATCTCTGAGTCAGTGGTTTATATCTAAAGACAATTGTTACTAGCAGTTTACCTAGATATATGTGCATGACCTGTTGCTTTATTAACCAGTTTGCTGGGTTGACCTAGGTTGTCTGAATCCAGTATGAGCACTAGTACAAAAAAGATGTAGTGTCCTATATGAATTTTCTGAATTATCATGCTATGCTGACTATGTTACCAAGGGAACAGTTCCTTTCTGTTTTTCCCACTCTGTTTTATAGTACTGAGAATCCAGCATAACTAGTCATTACAGCCATTACACTTCAAATCTCTCTATTGTGAGTCATGTGGATTGAGGATGTAGCTGAAAACCTGATGCTTGACACCATGAAACTTGAAACGGTCATGTTTCCAAGGTCTAAGCGCCCTACTGTTTTGGGACCTACTTGGAGCCCCAAAATAATGAGAAAAAAATTTAGTATCTCACTATACAATAGCTACCAAATACCTTCCTTTTCACTCAGATGTGTTATTTGTCCACTGTCATTACCTCCAGTACTAAGGACATACTCAACATAATTTGTATGGTAGTAGTTTTAATATTTACTTCTTACCAGTGTTTCAGATTTGCAGTACAGATCCTATTCTGCAACAGTCTTGTCTCCATCTTTTCTGTTACTCCATATTGTTAGCTATCAGTCTATACAAAATGCTAGTGAATACTAAAAAAAACCATTCTTGCATTATTTTCTGAATTTCATTGTCTCCTCTGTACCTGCGTTATATTCAGAGTTGCTTTCACATTCTGAAGAGCCTTAGTTACACAGACGCTTTCTGTCATTCTTTACTGCTAGTATTACATCTGTCAAAATAGTCTTATCCGCGTATTTGTGAGCTTCTTTCATAATGGAGTGTATAATCTGTGTCTATACCACTCCTATCTGTGCTTTTCCAAAGTTCTTTTGCAGGACTTTTTAAAAACATTGAGGAATCCATTCGACACAATGATAAAATAGATTAAAAAGTAGAAAATGTTGCTAATGCTTAGCAAAGAACCATTGAACTCTTTTTTACATTTCATGCTTTTCAAGAAACATTCTGTTTGGAGTAGTGCCTTAGACCAAAGACATAGGCCTTAATTTCTTTTTGTGAATGGCTAATATACTGCAATACTTTCTTTCTGAAATTCATGTGTTTTCAAGAGACATTAGTCATATTATTGCAATATATGGAGTATCATCAATCTTCATAAAATTCTCAGGTGTAATTATACTAACCTTTGTGTCGAATCATGAGTTTCTTGCTGGACTTTTTCACATGGACACTTACAAAAAAATTCATGTGATATTAAGAATTTATTTAAATATAGCAAAAATAAAAGAAGGATGAAAGTAACAAATGCTGATTATTTGTATAGAGATAAATGAATGTCAAATAGTAAATGCATGTCTTTTTAGACAAGGTTTTCCTTGCCTTGCTTTAGCTAGGATTATAGTAGGCTTATTAAATTACTTAAAAATTAATAACTTAAATTTTAATTACTTAAAGTAATTAAGTACTTGGGTAATTACTTAAAACAGATTGAAGGATTTTTTTCCCTCAGAAAAACAACCAGTGATCTCCAACAGATAGCGAAAAATAATTGTATTTTAAAATGCTGTCTCAGAAAACTGTTGTATCTCCTAAGTAATCTCTCACTACAGAAAAGTGTGTAGTGAAAGACCTGAAAAGGCTTTCTGTGTGGTGTGTCTTTGATAAACCTGGTTTGAAGTTGGAGCCAATTTTGAATGGAGCAGAAGATAATGAGTACAGATTAGGTAGCCTGAATTGTTTCCATATTAATGTTTAGTTTAAAGGTCTGATAATACACTATTTTGGCAATGGACATGGAAAGGAATAAGAAAAACATCAGAAAGCGGTTCACACACAGTAGTTGGCTAGTACTTTCATTTGGGAGTAATTTTTCAATATGTTGACCAGTTAGCCACCTTCTGCTGTTTCCTTCTTTGAAGCTGTCTTACTTATTGTTCAAACATCCAGATTGACTAACACTAAAATGGTTAAATGTTTACACTGTGGTGAAATATGCCATGATACTGATAGGTTCTTGCTGTCAAGGGCAATTGTGGGGAAGACTCGGTAATAACTGATTATAATATAGTCAAACTCTGCATTTAATGCAAGGGGGTTTTTATTGATTTATAAGTGAAATATGTAATTTAACCCTTCCTTTTTAATCGGTAACTTCTACAGCAGTGCTAAACCATGAAATTATCAAAAATAAATCAGACAATTGAGCAGATAGACCAATTCTATCAACACTTACATGCATTCAGGTTTGTGAGACTTCAGTGGAGATGAATGGTGACATGATTTGGTTTCAGGTATCCCTGCTACTAGAGAAAGAAAATCCTTTCAAATGTAGTTATCTGATAGAATTTGTCTTGGATTTAATAACTTAATTTAAAATGGCTTAGTGATTTTTTTTTTTGTTTTGCTTTGTCATATTAATCACAACCTTAGCCTTTATTCATCACATTTTACTAAGGTGAAACTGATGAATTGAGGGGTTGATGAACTCATGAAATTTTGGGGGTTTTGTATCAAAAAAGCCACTAAGACATTTTGTTTTGTTCAGACTGAAGGTTGAAGCTCATCTAGAGAATCTGTTTGTGTTCATAATAGAGTATTTTACTAAGTGATAAATGCAATTTTTGTGTGTATGTTGGGACCAGACTTTGAAATCTGAGCTTAATACCAGAGGTATTAATGGAAAGAGAAAATAATTGAGAGCTATCTTGAGATAGCTGATATTCCAGTAACTTGAAGTAGCTAATGCCCCTGTCAGCTGTTGCATAAAAGCAACCCATAGAAATAATGTGGTTGAACATTCAGGTGGAATTAAAAAATTTTCATTCTCCATTATCTCTTTGTTAGACTTACAACAGATTGTGTAACAACACTGAAATAGTGGAGTATGATTTGGTACTACTGACCATCTGCTTATTTTATATGTCTGAGGCTGATCTTCCACTCAGATGCCTCAATATGAGATAATGGGTCAATGCTGCTGTGGCTGAAGTTCATTTGCTCTATAACATGATCAAACTTTACAAACAGGACAGTTAAGAAATAACCTTATGGAGACAACATAAGAAAGAGACATACAGAAGGCATTAAGAGAAGACAGAATAACAAAAGTCTTACTAGCTGTTGAAAGAAAGTTTTGGTGCAAGGAAGTTGAATTAAGCTGTGGAGAGCAGAAGATAAATGGCAGAATTACGTATTTTAAGGTAAGAAACATGGGGAAAAAGTAGGAAGAAGGAAGAGAAGAGAAAAGATAAGACTGTTTTAATACTTTTTTTAACAGTTATTTTGGTTCTTAAAGAAGAAAATAGACATCAATAATTCCTTTTGCCAAATGTTTTCTTTAACTATTGAATGCAGAATTTACAGCAGTTTCAGTAGCTTGAACTCTGCTTTCTAATCCTCTTGAGAAAAAAATAGCTTTCCACCTTTACCTGTCACATATAGGTTATCAGCTGAACATTGTTATGAGTGGTTGGAAGATTCTGCATTGCCTATATATAGACTCAGAACTCAAAGCTATTGAGAAATTGTTTTAGTGAGTCATTACTCAACAAAAGATCCCAAATAGTAAGCTGTGTGAATATTCCTGGCATACTCTACTTTCAAAGTAAAATACCATAACCACAATGGAAGTAGGTTCTGTAGGTGTCTCTTTAGGTTTCCAGATTACCAGTATCCCTATTTCACTTCTGCTTGGCATGGGCTGTAATCATATACACATTTATTCCACTCGAAGGATTCTGTCTGTGCATCACTTACTCTTGCTATTGTAGATTTTATTTCTCTACAAGCACTTACGTATTTTCCTGAGCTTTCTTGCTCTCCTTTTTTAGGAGTTGGTCTCTGTGATGGTTTGACTCTGGCTAAATGCCAGGTATCCACCAAGTCGCTCTATCACTTCCCCCCCTTTTCCCCTTGTTTCTCAACACGGCAAAGAGGGGAAAGAAAATAAGATAAACCAACCCTTGTGGGTAAAACAAAAGCAGTTTTAATATAAGCAAAATGAAGCAAAGGTTCACGCACGGAAGCAAAAGCTAACAGATTTATTCTCTACTTCCCACGAAGAGGCAATGTCGGCCCTTCTCAGGAAGCAGGGCTCCAATACGCGTAGTGGTTGCCTCGGAGGACTAAGGGTGACCCCACCCCCTTCCTCCTTTTTCCCAGCTTTATACTAAGCAGACGTCACATGGTATGGAATATCCCTTTGGTCGGTTTGGGTCAGCTTGCCTGGTTGTGTCCCCTCCCAGGATCCTGCCCACCCTATCCCACTGGAGGCAGAAAATGTCAGAGCCTTGGTGCTGTGTAAGCACTGCTCAGCAGTAGCCACAACACCAGGGTGCTATCAACACCCTGCCAGCTCCAACATAAAATACAGAACCGTGAGGGCTGCTATAGGGGAAAACCAATTCCAGTTCAGCCAGACCCAGTACAGTCTCATATCAGAGGTTCAGATGTCCTCCCCATTTCTCTTCATCTAGTCCAGATCAATGCCATGTATGCAAGAACTCTTGTCATTTTCTTCCAATTCTAGGAATTGTATGTATTTGTTTCCTGTAATCCCCTTTAAAAAAAAAAAAAAAAAAAAAAAAAAATAAGTGAGTGTAGTTTTGGGAAATAAAGCAAAAATGAGCCTTCCTTAGGCTAAGGGGGGTTAAAAGATGCCATTTTATTTGACCTATAACAATTATGCTCCATAATTATTCAATTTCTCCTGCTTTTTACTTCCCCTGGATTTCCACTTTCCTTCAAATTCATATAGTTTTGTCCATTTATTTATACATAGAACTTGGATAATTAAAGAGGAATAAATGTAACCTATCAGGTGTGGAATTTGTTCGAGGTGAGCATGTCTGCATAGGCCTTATATTCATGCTATCTCTTCAAGCATAATGTCTTCTGGTTGCCTGAGGTTAAAGAGTACCATGCAGAGAACCATGCAGTCTTTCTCTGAAGACATTGGAATTTTGATGTTTCTAGACCTTTTACATTTAACCTATTTTCCATAGCAGTGTGTTCCAGTAGGTAATTATGAGTACTGTTGCATTTATCTCTTCTTACTTGAGATTTTTTGGCTTAAGTCTATAGCAACTTGTCCTTGATTTGTGTTTGTCTATTATGCCAAAAAAAAGTCTATTCAGTACTTTCTTCTTATGAAGATTGTTCTACCCAGTTGTTGATAAACAAAGCTGTCAAGGACCTGTCTCATAAAGAGTTTTCTCCATTTTGCTCACATATGTAGTATTTATGTCTTTGCTCTATTTTTTTTTTTTAATCTGAAATTATTTCAGTTTTTGTCTCAACTTTATATTCTAAAAGGAGAGAAGAATCATCTTCCAGTTCTGGTTTATTTCTGCTTGTACATGAAAAAACTGCCTTAGCAGTTTTCCCCACTCTGCCACACCATGAACATGTGTTCAGTTTCTTTGTTATGAAACCCAAATCATTCTGGATTCATGACTACAAGATACATCCTTTCTGGTTGTCTGAACTTAACACTTAACAAGAAGCTTGTGCCAAAATGCATTTTGTTTGAATGGTCCTGATTCATCAGGCAAATTCAAGCCTATTCATATTATTTTAATCATCTTTGTGATCTGTGCATTTTGTTTGACAATCACTGAAAAATGAAGCAGCCCAATTCTGTGATACCTTACTTTATACCATTTATTTTTACATCCTTTCTTAATAAATAGTTCTTTTGTCAGTCTTTCATTCTTTTGAAGTTTTTGCATGTATTGTCCTCATACAACATTGTTCTATTATTTTTTTAGAGATTGACTGAGCAGAGTAAGTAGACTATTTTAAGAAAGGATATACTAGAGTTTATACATGTCTTTGTTAGGTTTTGACTATTTTTTTTTAACTTCATAGCAGTTGGTTGTTATTATCTCTAGATAAATTTTGAACAAGGAATAGTTTAATACTGCAGCTGAATTTCTGTTAGGTTTTCCCTACACAGAATAAAATAATTTCTGTAATTAATCTATGGCCTTGTTCAACCAGCATTTCTCTTTCTAACTTTCTCTTTTTCTGCTGTTGTCAGTCATGAAATATCTGTAACAGTCTTGCACTGGATCCTTATTAATGTCAGACTTTTAATAGTGGTAAGAAATTGACTGAATTTTACTACTGCGTACAAGTATGTTCAGATTTTTTGCTATAAAAATTCATATAAACATTATTTTCCTATTAAGTTTTGATCTTCTGCTGTTGCTTAATGCTTTGTACAAAATTTGCATCTCTAACGAGAAACCATAATAAATACATTTACAGAATATATATATTCCTAGAAATACTTGAATTTGCCAGGAGTACTATGAATCTGTGACATATTTACTAAAAAGAATAGTAATACTGGCTTTACTTATGTGTATGTAGATTTGAACTGTTTTTACAGTTCATGGTAAAATGTTTTGTCAACCTTCCTTCACTTGAAAGAAAATTCTATGTAGGAAATGTGCTACAGAATTGTATCAGCTTACAAAATGCAAATCTAAATGAGTTTAAACTCTTTTTAGTTCAGAAGAGATGAGATTATTATTGCATTATAGCACCTGTCTTATATATAAAGCAGAGCTGTTTGTACTTATTAGTACTTAACCCCTTGCACAAGTTGAAGTGATCCCTCAAAGATATTTTACACATACGATATTCTTGTAAACTAAATGAAAGCTCTAGAGCAAGTAACTACTTGCTAGAATGTGTTCCCTTCCTTATTTTTTTCCCCCAAACCAGCTTTTTAAAAGATGCAAATGTCCATTTTTTTAAGGCAGGCATTTTTAAAATAAGAATATTTCTGCTACATATGTTACGTCCAGACCAGTATCTCTGTCCTGCCACAACTATTGTAGAAGGACAGTGACACTGAAAGCAAACCCAAATCTTTTCATGCCTTGGATTATAGCTTTTCTCTGTCTAATGAGTAAATAGACAAATGAAGTAGTTTTTTTCTTCAAGTTTTTTCAAAATTGAGTTGCTTTACTTTGGAGTGTTAAAATGAAGGATAATCTTCCTGCACAGGATCGAGGAGATGAATTCACTTACACTGGGAGTGGAGGTAGAGATCTTTCTGGCAATAAAAGAATTGGAGAACATTCATTTGATCAGACATTAACACACATGAATAGGTAAGTTTTGGAGATAAAATTAAAAAAATATTCCAAGACAAAGAGCTGAGTTGTAATGCTTTAATTTATAAGTAGCATTTTGCTATATTGATTCCCTGCTGTACATGCTGTTTTTGTAAACAGTGGTGCCTCTTGCTACTAAGAAGAATTTTATCAAGCATTATGTTTTGTTGATTTAAAGGAACATGCACTTCAGTTAAATATACATTGCTGTATTGCTGGTGCAGCTAGTAGTTATGTCTCTGGTTGAAATTGTCCTACAATTTCTTTCAAATTATTCTGTTCTAATTTAAGAAGCTTGTCAAAACTCTTGGGTGGAAGTTTTCTATTCTGGGTCTTTCTTTTAAGTTTCTTCCTCAATGGTTAAATCAATTATGAAGTTTAAGTAGGAAGAAAGCATATTCATTTTCCCACATTAAAAGAAATCTTTACTATTTCGCTAGTGCTTTCTTCCATCATAGTTTTCCATGAAAAGCAAGGAATTAGGGTGTTGCTTTACCAAGAAAAAAGGAACACATATTTCCAAAAGATTAATTAGGCATATGCTTAAAGTTTTGTCATGCCCTCTAAAAGCTTGCTGGAACAAAGAGTTCTCCATCATTTTCTAAGAGCATAATCTCTTACGCAACTGACCACTTAACACCTGTAGAGTGCTGATATTGACTGAGACCTTTTCTTTGCCAGGTCTACTTTTAGATATGATCATCTGCTGTCAAGCAGAGCAGGGTGGGATTCTTTCAACCTTTTTGGTGGTAGTCAAGAGGACAGAGAGGAAAAGCCTGACTTGGCTGCTGAGAAAGGGAGGGAGGGAATGAGAGAGGGGACATGATGTGAACCGGAGGAAAGGAAGATGGAAGTAGGTTTAAACAATATGTTTACAAGCATATTTAGGGAATAGAGCAAACTTGCTTTGGGAAGGAGAATTAAAAGCTGGACTCTTTAGTCTGAGCTTTTCTCTGCTCTTAGCAAATGAGAAATTCACTGGCAAAGCTTGCCTTGTAGCTTTGCAGGTGCTAGTGCACAGGGAGTGTAAGAAGGTGCTGCTCTTGGTTACTGATTCTGATACAAGCACTTTGATACTGATGATGATGATGATGATTCCATGTAGTTGAATCAGTATTGGTTTCGCTTGTCCAAACATTTTTCCTTTTTAAGCTTTTTTAATATAAGAAACATTTTTAAAGTCAGCATTGTATTAAGCCTGTCTTTTACAGTTCTGTACAATATTTGTTTTATATACTCATACCATGGCTGTTCACAAACAAGATCACAGATCTTCCATTTGAGATCTGTGGTTTGGTTTAAGTCTGATTCTAAAGTGTTTTCAATTCCTGATCAAATGAGGCTGTGATAGTAGAAATACTATTCATTAGGATGGCTTGGTCTGGTAGATACTCATACTGTCTTGCTCCAGGTTTCTAGAAGAGGCTCTTCATGTAGTTAGTGGATAAAGAAGTTAGCTTGTCCTTGAGTTAGCTATTATTATTTAACTCCTATTCTGGGATAATTTATGTATTATGTGAGAGATTTCAGTTACTTAGAGCTTTTTGAATGGTTACTATGTACTTTTTTTCTCTATACTGTTTTTCATTATATTCACTACTTTTGTAATGGGGAATAGTGATAAGGAAAGTTTGCCTTTTGTTATAATTTTCTTTTAATTCCCTCAATGCTGTTTAGGAAGGGGTTATTTTTTAAAATGAAGAATATTAAATCTAACAGGATTGGTTTGGTTTATTTGGCCGTATCAGCTGTGTTTTCGTCTGGAACCTTGACTATAAAATATTCTGTGTTCCCATTTTTTTTTTTTTACCATACATGGTAGCATGGATCTCATTGCTTCCATCAGTTCTGCAGTTGTTCAAGAATATATTGAAAAGTCTGTGCTGCTTGATAACACATAATTAGACAAGGGAAATAGATATGACTTAATTACATTAATTCTCAAAAACCTGTTGTGTGAAGCAAACTAGTTTATGAAGATTCTAAATCTCTTTCTAGGGCACTGGCTCTTAACTGTGATGCCCCATTGGATGACAAAAATGGAGCAGAATCTAAGAATTGGAGAGCTGGTAAGCCAGTCAGAGTAGTGCGCAGTTCAAAAGGACGACGAATCAGCAAGTATGCCCCGGAGGAAGGCAACAGATACGATGGCATTTACAAGGTATTCTGATTTCTACTGAGTGCAACATAATGTTTTTCTTCAGCTGTTTTAAAAGGTCTCATACATTGCAAATTCTTCCTTATTACTTAAAATATTTTTTTTTCTCCATGATAGCTTGTTAGCCTTAGCTTATTTTGCAAAGAACTGAAATGAAATTATTCTGAGCAGTGATAATAGAACATAATCCATAAGGTTGAATATGTAAGCTACTTCGTATGTGCTTAATGAGTCATATTCATCCCTGGAAATCTAATTATTTCCTCGCTCCTTCCAATTATATGCTGGATTTCTGTGTGTTTAATGATGTCTCAGCATCTGAAATAAAAATGTGTGCCTTTTAAGAACACACACCTTATAAGTTTCACACCTGAGCTAAGAACTGCTATGTCATAGTAATATATAACTTAGGCTTCTCATTTCTTCTTGAATAATTACAACTATATGCATGTGTTTGGCTTCTGATAAAATGACAGTAATTTTATATTGTTCTTTAGGTGGTGAAATATTGGCCAGAAATTGGAAAATGTGGATTTTTAGTGTGGCGCTATCTTCTGAGGAGAGATGACATTGAGCCTGCACCTTGGACCTCAGAAGGAATGGAGCGATCAAAGAAACTGGGTTTGAGTGTACAGGTCTGAATGAGGACTCTCAGAGTTGTTTTCATTCTCAGTTACAGTAAATGAATTCCAGAAACAAAAATTGGTTAAATTATAGCCCCATTTTTTTTCTTGTACTTCACTATGGCAGTATTTAATGCCAAAACCCACTACAGATTATCTGCAGACTGGAAGAATCCTGTAATAGTGACACAGCAGAAGGGATAGTGGATAAAGCTTTCTGCCTTAGCAGTGAATTGTTTTGCATATGTGGAAAATTAAGAGTTTGAATGCAGTTTTGTGATCCTTAGGCTGGGAAGAATTCCTGCAAGTGAATATTCTTATAGCTCTGTCTGAAAAATCAAAAAGCCTGTGCATTTGTATGTGTTTTTTCTCTCCATGTGACTGAGGAATTTGTATAGAGAGTGTATTTCAGGCACAGAAATAAACTGACCCATGAGGACTTGGGCATTGTAGAACCCATGAAAGATGAAAAGATTTAACATACTGTTTGTTTTCTCAGCAAGGCAATGGTATATCTTACTGCATACCATCATCTTCAACTAACTGATAAGTATAGTTGAAAGGGCATAGACAGGAGTATTGGGTACTTTTAAATGCAATCAAGTCTAGATTAGATTCTTTGACTTGGTTACACTTTCTTAATAATAGACACTAATTTAAATGTTTTCTCTATAATCATAGAATCATAGAACAGTTTGAGTTGTATTGGACCTTAAAGATCATCTATTTCCAACACCTTCCACCAGACCAGGTTGCTCAGAGCCCCGTCCAACCTGGCCTTGAACACTGCCAGGGAGGGGGCAACCACAACCTCTCTGGGCAACCTGTTCCAGTGCCTCACCACCTTCACAGGACAGAATTTCTTCCTTATATCTAATCTAAAACTACCCTCTTTCAGTTTAAAACCATTATGCCTGTCCTATCACTACACTCCCTGATAAAGAGTCCCTTACCATCTTTCCCATCAGCCCCCTTTAGA
The DNA here is from genome assembly GCF_003259725.1 of Athene cunicularia. Lineage (NCBI taxonomy): Eukaryota > Metazoa > Chordata > Aves > Strigiformes > Strigidae > Athene > Athene cunicularia. The sequence continues at coordinate 3,375,537 of NW_020799145.1, forward strand.
TACTGGAAGGTCCCTATAAGGTCTCCTCGGAACCTTCTTGTCTAGGCTGACCAACCCCAACTGTCTCAGCGTGTCATGTAGGGTTTTAAGAATGATTATGTAGTTATTTTAATATATAGTCACAGGGTTTTAAAGCCTTTTAGAAATTGTCTTGTTAGTATTTGGGAATTCCTGTATGTCAGTGGGTTTTGTTTTAAATCTGCTTTTTTTATTTTAGTATCCGGAAGGTTATTTGGAAGCCATGGCTAGTAAGGAGAAGAAAGATAAGGTTAAAAAGCAAACTGTAAAACAGGAGCCAACCAGCCAGAGTAACGGAAACCAGAAAAGGACAATTGATGATGGTATTTCTTTTTACTTTTTTAGCATTCATCAGCAATGTCTGTCATGTTACATTTTATTAAGCCAGTAGTATGAAACTTAGCAGAAGTCTGAAGTTACTTGGAATACTAGTGTACATTAATAAGCACATGCTCTGTAATTAAGTAGTAGTATAGAGAAATAATCCTATTTACTACTCTTACAGATTTTTTTTTTCTCTTAAGCTCTGTAGAAAAATGAACTGTGCAGCTGCCTGCTGCAGTTCAGTGCTGAACAGTATGAGTTGGAATAGGGATTTGATTGCTCATTTCATGAGTCTAATACATGTTTTAGACTTTCAGAAGTAGTTTTGTCTTCCCCTTTTATTAGTTCAGACTAACACTCTGTAGTTACCGTGTCTAATGGTCATAATCTTAAGCAGGTATAGAGGAGCCTACGAATACACCCAAAGCCATGAGAATGGGAGATGGAGGGAAAGGAGAGGCTTTCCAGCTGACCCAAGAGCAGCAGTGGCTGATTAGAGAAGACTGTATGAACCAGAAACTGTGGGATGAAGTACTTGCTTCCCTTAAGGAAGGACCAGTATGTTTGCTACATGCATAATTTTCCATGTTTACCTTTTGTTTAGACTGTTAGGAGAAATCTTGAATCTCTCTTAAAACCTAATTTGCTTGTTGAACTTTTGCTGAATACAAAAAATGTGTTTAGCATTATTTTTATTTGAAAGACTTTGATTACAAGAAAATAAGCCTCGCTTGTACCGTTTGCTGTTGATAGGTCAGTTTACACCTGCATAATCGAGAACTTTTCTTGCTTAAAAAACATTTTGGGAGTTAGAACTGGCTATTTTTTTCTTCTCATTTTTGAAAAGAGCGTTTTTTCTCTAAATTATAAATGTGGTTTTGTGCTGTGCTAATGTGAGAAATCAGACAAGAATAGAAATGGTTCTAGTCACTACGTTTTGCTTAGAAAATAATTTTATGACAGAAAATACAGGTTGTTTGCTTTAAGAAGATAGAAGTACTGTCGTCTTTAAATTTAGATAGGAAATGAAAATGTTTTCATCCAAATCTAGATTATCCCACTCTGTAGAGAAGGGAACCTTATGTAATAGAGAAAATACTTTCCTCCCCCTAAAAGGAAAAAAAAAATAGTAAGAATAGCTCAAGATTGAAGAGACTATAGAAACTACTATTAAAAAAGTCCACAAGAAGAGTATCTCCTGAAATAATATGTCTTTCAGTGATAATTAATCTTACCAGTGTCACATTCATAGTTACTTTTAGCTGTTTTTTTTAGAAGAAATGAAGTCACTAAGAAGTTAAAATAACTTGATAAAATTCAACTCAGTGTAAAACAAACCATTGGTTGGAAAACGTACGTAATTAGTTTGAGAACTACCACTAGCTATTTATGGTGCTTCTGTAACAGAAAAAGCATCTATAACTCCCTGTTCTTCCACTTACGGTAGTATTTTTTGCTGTAAGGCTTCTGCAGTTGTCTGGAGAAAACAGTCATTTAAAAGTGGTTCAGTTACTGAGAAGTCATTTAGCTGCGGATTCCTACCCATAATTTTGGTAAGATTTCCATTTGGTTGCCACTAAAGGCAATGGGAATCACTGCTAACTTTGGGTCGCTACTGTGAAAATGTAAATCCTTCTGGTCGAAACACCCACCTTCCCTTTTAACTAAACGTGGTTTAAGATAAATCTGGTATTTTAAAAATTATTACAAAGAACCTTATTTTGATTACCCATAGATCTGCTTTCTACTTTTCTATACCCAAGCTTGTATTCTTGAGATATTTGGAGATCACTAACATGCCAGAGATAAGCATGCTTGTGTGTGTAAAGCCCCTGATACAGTTGTATCTTGAAGATTCCTCAGAGATGCCCTGAGAAGATTTATAAACCAGGGAGATTGATTTACACAATGCAGAGAATTTGGCCTGAGGAGAGAAGAAGCCATTAAGCTAGCCATAATCCATAAGCACAGGAGAAGGTGCAGAAGTGGCTTTCTTAGAAAAGTAAGTTCCCTTGGCAGAGAACCAGATATCTTTCAGGGACATGCAAATTTTTAGCACCAGTTACTAAACACACTTACTAAATTTTCTGACCTATGCTAAGAATCAGGCATGAGGGGCCCTCAGGTCTCTTTCATTTTGTTTGTAACAATACTCATACAAACAACTAAGTGATCTTTAAAACACTAGTTCTCTGATTTGTGGAAGAGCAGGGAAATAAAGCAGGTAAGGGCCTGTTTCCTGATTACTTTTAGAAAGCTGCACTCATGGATGTAGAGAACTTAAGAACTTCTGAAAGCTCATCATCTTTATGTAATAATGACATTTACGAGAACTGTAATAGAGTTGATCTTTTTTATTCCTTTACCCTACACTAGAATTTTCTGAAGAAACTGGAACAATCCTTTATGTGTGTCTGCTGCCAGGAGCTGGTTTACCAGCCAGTGACAACAGAGTGCCTCCACAACGTCTGTAAAGTAAGAATAAACTTGGTCTTGCTCTGGGCTGTTTTCTTGGCTCTAAGACACCAGTCACCAAAGCCATATGTATTTTAGAAAGACAATATTGTCTAACATTCTGAGCAAAAACATGCAACAAGTTTGCATTCAGTTACTGCTATGTAACTTTAATTTTATGTAATAAACTGTGGAAGTATGTTCAGTACCATTCCTGATAGACGTAATGAGTGAAGTTTACCACTGCTGCTGTTCCTTTGTGATCAGGGGAGTTACACTAGGAATTGGTTTGGTTCAGGAGCTAGATGTTGGTACAGTAACAATAATTTAATTTTATGAAGTTAAGGAATAACATCAGATTTTATAATGGTGTAACACTCTTAATAAGAGCTGTTGAAGGGATGCAGGGTAAATACAAGAAAATTATTTGGGCTTATTTGGAGTAAGTGATGTTATCTTCTTAATTCTTGGCATTGTTTATGTTTGGTAGGAGGACCACAGAAGTCAGTTTATAACTTGTGTAACTTAAAAACTTGATCAGTTGGATGTAATGTCAGGAGCTTGGAATCCAGTTTGTACTAGAGTTAATTTTTGTAGCATGAGTGTGTAAAGAATCATGAGCTAAATTGTGCATGTTTGAAATGTGTCTGCCATACCTAGTATTTCTGCTTAAGAGCCTAAAGGGACTCCCATCCTACTACAATATCTGATAATGTAAGTTTGCTGTTCACGAAGATATGTATCTCCACAGTAAAAATCACTGTGTTGTTAGGGATCGCCTGCACACATGGAATTCTTATGGCTCCTTAAAAAAACATTAAAAAAACCTTTAAAAGGTGTTATAAAAGGGTTAATATATAGTATTATGGAAATTAGAAAATCATGGAGAGGAGAAAGCTGAATGGCAACAAAGTCCAAAAGCACAGAATTTGAAGATGTCAGTAAATGTTTGTGAATACAAGATACCATCCAGTTGAAGTTAACTTAAGCACTGATGCTAATGCGTCAGAAGTTGTATTATTCTACATATGTCTTTAAGGCTTAACTGACTGTCGTTCAATGAGGTAGATGGAGATTGTTACCTAAACACTTGTCATGGTTTATGCTCAGAGGACAACTGCATACCACACAGTAACTTACTCCCCTTTTCACCCCCAGTGCTGGAAAGGAGAAAGTAAAGCAAAGGCTCAGGAATGGTGATAAGGATTATGGTGATGGGCAATAGACA